>NW_027394284.1:0-124502 GCF_049309525.1 Garra rufa
ACCTATTTTGCAACACAGAGAAACATATCTGAAGGTGTTAGAAGTGTTTTGCATGATTTTTGAAGTTAGAGCCTGAAATGTCAGAAAACAGCGTTTCAGCGCAGAACAAACTTGCTTCTGGCAATGCAGGCTGAAACTCGGTCCAATATTAAAATTGCAGTCTGTGCATTAATAAAACCTATTTTGCAACACAGAGAAACATATTTGAAGGTGTTAGAAGTGTTTTGCATGATTTTTGAAGTTAGAGCCTGAAATGTCAGAAAACGGCTTTTCAGCACATAACAAACTTGGTTCCAGCAATGCAAGCTGAATCTTGGTCCCACTTTAAAATATCAGTCTGTGCATGAATAAAACCTATTTTGCAACACAGAGAAACATATCTGAAGGTGTTAGAAGTGTTTTGCATGATTTTTGAAGTTAGAGCCTGAAATGTCAGAAAACGGCTTTTCAGCCCATAACAAACTTGGTCCAGGCAATGCAAGCTGAAACTCGGTCCAAAATTAAAATAGCAGTCTGTGCATGAATAAAACCTATTCTGCAACACAGAGACACATATCTGAAGGTGTTAGAAGTGTTTTGCATGAATTTTGAAGTTAGAGCCTGAAATGTCAGAAAACAGCGTTTCAGCCCATAACAAACTTGGTTCTGGCAATGCAGGCTGAAACTCGGTCCAAAATTAAAATTGCAGCCTGTGCATGAATAAAACCTATTTTGCAACACAGAGAAACATGTCTTAAGGTGTTAGAAGTGTTTTGCATGATTTTTTAAGTTAGAGCCTGAAATGTCAGAAAACGGCTTTTCAGCACATAACAAACTTGGTTCAGGCAATGCAAGCTGAATCTCTCTCCCACTTTAAAATATCAGTCTGTGCATGAATAAAACCTATTTTGCAACACAGAGAAACATATCTGAAGGTGTTAGAAGTGTTTTGCATGATTTTTGAAGTTAGAGCCTGAAATGTCAGAAAACAGCGTTTCAGCGCAGAACAAACTTGGTTCCAGCAATGCAAGCTGAATCTTGGTCCCACTTTAAAATATCAGTCTGTGCATGAATAAAACCTATTTTGCAACACAGAGAAACATATCTGAAGGTGTTAGAAGTGTTTTGCATGATTTTTGAAGTTAGAGCCTGAAATGTCAGAAAACGGCTTTTCAGCACATAACAAACTTGGTTCAGGCAATGCAAGCTGAAACTCGGTCCAAAATTAAAATTGAAGTCTGTGCATGAATAAAACCTATTTTGCAACACAGAGAAACATATCTGAAGGTGTTAGAAGTGTTTTGCATGATTTTTGAAGTTAGAGCCTGAAATGTCAGAAAAAGGCTTTTCAGCACATAACAAACTTGGTTCAGGCAATGCAAGCTGAAACTCGGTCCAAAATTAAAATTGAAGTCTGTGCATGAATAAAACCTATTTTGCAACACAGAGAAACATATCTGAAGGTGTTAGAAGTGTTTTGCATGATTTTTGAAGTTAGAGCCTGAAATGTCAGAAAACGGCTTTTCAGCCCATAACAAACTTGGTCCAGGCAATGCAAGCTGAAACTCGGTCCAAAATTAAAATAGCAGTCTGTGCATGAATAAAACCTATTCTGCAACACAGAGACACATATCTGAAGGTGTTAGAAGTGTTTTGCATGATTTTTGACGTTAGAGCCTGAAATGTCAGAAAACAGCGTTTCAGCGCAGAACAAACTTGGTTCCAGCAATGCAAGCTGAATCTTGGTCCCACTTTAAAATAACAGTCTGTGCATGAATAAAACCTATTTTGCAACACAGAGAAACATATCTGAAGGTGTTAGAAGTGTTTTGCATGAATTTTGAAGTTAGAGCCTGAAATGTCAGAAAACAGCGTTTCAGCCCATAACAAACTTGGTTCTGGCAATGCAGGCTGAAACTCGGTCCAAAATTAAAATTGCAGCCTGTGCATGAATAAAACCTATTTTGCAACACAGAGAAACATGTCTTAAGGTGTTAGAAGTGTTTTGCATGATTTTTTAAGTTAGAGCCTGAAATGTCAGAAAACGGCTTTTCAGCACATAACAAACTTGGTTCAGGCAATGCAAGCTGAATCTCTCTCCCACTTTAAAATATCAGTCTGTGCATGAATAAAACCTATTTTGCAACACAGAGAAACATATCTGAAGGTGTTAGAAGTGTTTTGCATGATTTTTGAAGTTAGAGCCTGAAATGTCAGAAAACAGCGTTTCAGCGCAGAACAAACTTGGTTCCAGCAATGCAAGCTGAATCTTGGTCCCACTTTAAAATATCAGTCTGTGCATGAATAAAACCTATTTTGCAACACAGAGAAACATATCTGAAGGTGTTAGAAGTGTTTTGCATGAATTTTGAAGTTAGAGCCTGAAATGTCAGAAAACAGCGTTTCAGCCCATAACAAACTTGGTTCTGGCAATGCAGGCTGAAACTCGGTCCAAAATTAAAATTGCAGCCTGTGCATGAATAAAACCTATTTTGCAACACAGAGAAACATGTCTTAAGGTGTTAGAAGTGTTTTGCATGATTTTTTAAGTTAGAGCCTGAAATGTCAGAAAACGGCTTTTCAGCACATAACAAACTTGGTTCAGGCAATGCAAGCTGAATCTCTCTCCCACTTTAAAATATCAGTCTGTGCATGAATAAAACCTATTTTGCAACACAGAGAAACATATCTGAAGGTGTTAGAAGTGTTTTGCATGATTTTTGAAGTTAGAGTGTGAAATGTCAGAAAACAGCGTTTCAGCGCAGAACAAACTTGGTTCCAGCAATGCAAGCTGAATCTTGGTCCCACTTTAAAATATCAGTCTGTGCATGAATAAAACCTATTTTGCAACACAGAGAAACATATCTGAAGGTGTTAGAAGTGTTTTGCATGATTTTTGAAGTTAGAGCCTGAAATGTCAGAAAACGGCTTTTCAGCGCAGAACAAACTTGGTTCCAGCAATGCAAGCTGAATCTTGGTCCCACTTTAAAATAACAGTCTGTGCATGAATAAAACCTATTTTGCAACACAGAGAAACATATCTGAAGGTGTTAGAAGTGTTTTGCATGATTTTTGAAGTTAGAGCCTGAAATGTCAGAAAACGGCTTTTCAGCACATAACAAACTTGGTTCAGGCAATGCAAGCTGAAACTCGGTCCAAAATTAAAATTGAAGTCTGTGCATGAATAAAACCTATTTTGCAACACAGAGAAACATATCTGAAGGTGTTAGAAGTGTTTTGCATAATTTTTGAAGTTAGAGCCTGAAATGTCAGAAAACGGCTTTTCAGCCCATAACAAACTTGGTCCAGGCAATGCAAGCTGAAACTCGGTCCAAAATTAAAATAGCAGTCTGTGCATGAATAAAACCTATTCTGCAACACAGAGACACATATCTGAAGGTGTTAGAAGTGTTTTGCATGATTTTTGAAGTTAGAGCCTGAAATGTCAGAAAACAGCGTTTCAGCGCAGAACAAACTTGGTTCCAGCAATGCAAGCTGAATCTTGGTCCCACTTTAAAATATCAGTCTGTGCATGAATAAAACCTATTTTGCAACACAGAGAAACATATCTGAAGGTGTTAGAAGTGTTTTGCATGATTTTTGAAGTTAGAGCCTGAAATGTCAGAAAACAGCGTTTCAGCGCAGAACAAACTTGGTTCCAGCAATGCAAGCTGAATCTTGGTCCCACTTTAAAATATCAGTCTGTGCATGAATAAAACCTATTTTGCAACACAGAGAAACATATCTGAAGGTGTTAGAAGTGTTTTGCATGATTTTTGAAGTTAGAGCCTGAAATGTCAGAAAACGGCTTTTCAGCACATAACAAACTTGGTTCAGGCAATGCAAGCTGAAACTCGGTCCAAAATTAAAATTGAAGTCTGTGCATGAATAAAACCTATTTTGCAACACAGAGAAACATATCTGAAGGTGTTAGAAGTGTTTTGCATGATTTTTGAAGTTAGAGCCTGAAATGTCAGAAAACAGCGTTTCAGTGCAGAACAAACTTGGTTCCAGCAATGCAAGCTGAATCTTGGTCCCACTTTAAAATATCAGTCTGTGCATGAATAAAACCTATTTTGCAACACAGAGAAACATATCTGAAGGTGTTAGAAGTGTTTTGCATGATTTTTGAAGTTAGAGCCTGAAATGTCAGAAAACAGCGTTTCAGCGCAGAACAAACTTGCTTCTGGCAATGCAGGCTGAAACTCGGTCCAATATTAAAATTGCAGTCTGTGCATTAATAAAACCTATTTTGCAACACAGAGAAACATATTTGAAGGTGTTAGAAGTGTTTTGCATGATTTTTGAAGTTAGAGCCTGAAATGTCAGAAAACGGCTTTTCAGCACATAACAAACTTGGTTCCAGCAATGCAAGCTGAATCTTGGTCCCACTTTAAAATATCAGTCTGTGCATGAATAAAACCTATTTTGCAACACAGAGAAACATATCTGAAGGTGTTAGAAGTGTTTTGCATGATTTTTGAAGTTAGAGCCTGAAATGTCAGAAAACGGCTTTTCAGCCCATAACAAACTTGGTCCAGGCAATGCAAGCTGAAACTCGGTCCAAAATTAAAATAGCGGTCTGTGCATGAATAAAACCTATTCTGCAACACAGAGACACATATCTGAAGGTGTTAGAAGTGTTTTGCATGAATTTTGAAGTTAGAGCCTGAAATGTCAGAAAACAGCGTTTCAGCCCATAACAAACTTGGTTCTGGCAATGCAGGCTGAAACTCGGTCCAAAATTAAAATTGCAGCCTGTGCATGAATAAAACCTATTTTGCAACACAGAGAAACATGTCTTAAGGTGTTAGAAGTGTTTTGCATGATTTTTTAAGTTAGAGCCTGAAATGTCAGAAAACGGCTTTTCAGCACATAACAAACTTGGTTCAGGCAATGCAAGCTGAATCTCTCTCCCACTTTAAAATATCAGTCTGTGCATGAATAAAACCTATTTTGCAACACAGAGAAACATATCTGAAGGTGTTAGAAGTGTTTTGCATGATTTTTGAAGTTAGAGCCTGAAATGTCAGAAAACAGCGTTTCAGCGCAGAACAAACTTGGTTCCAGCAATGCAAGCTGAATCTTGGTCCCACTTTAAAATATCAGTCTGTGCATGAATAAAACCTATTTTGCAACACAGAGAAACATATCTGAAGGTGTTAGAAGTGTTTTGCATGATTTTTGAAGTTAGAGCCTGAAATGTCAGAAAACGGTTTTTCAGCACATAACAAACTTGGTTCAGGCAATGCAAGCTGAAACTCGGTCCAAAATTAAAATTGAAGTCTGTGCATGAATAAAACCTATTTTGCAACACAGAGAAACATATCTGAAGGTGTTAGAAGTGTTTTGCATGATTTTTGAAGTTAGAGCCTGAAATGTCAGAAAAAGGCTTTTCAGCACATAACAAACTTGGTTCAGGCAATGCAAGCTGAAACTCGGTCCAAAATTAAAATTGAAGTCTGTGCATGAATAAAACCTATTTTGCAACACAGAGAAACATATCTGAAGGTGTTAGAAGTGTTTTGCATGATTTTTGAAGTTAGAGCCTGAAATGTCAGAAAACGGCTTTTCAGCCCATAACAAACTTGGTCCAGGCAATGCAAGTTGAAACTCGGTCCAAAATTAAAATAGCAGTCTGTGCATGAATAAAACCTATTCTGCAACACAGAGACACATATCTGAAGGTGTTAGAAGTGTTTTGCATGATTTTTGAAGTTAGAGCCTGAAATGTCAGAAAACAGCGTTTCAGCGCAGAACAAACTTGGTTCCAGCAATGCAAGCTGAATCTTGGTCCCACTTTAAAATAACAGTCTGTGCATGAATAAAACCTATTTTGCAACACAGAGAAACATATCTGAAGGTGTTAGAAGTGTTTTGCATGAATTTTGAAGTTAGAGCCTGAAATGTCAGAAAACAGCGTTTCAGCCCATAACAAACTTGGTTCTGGCAATGCAGGCTGAAACTCGGTCCAAAATTAAAATTGCAGCCTGTGCATGAATAAAACCTATTTTGCAACACAGAGAAACATGTCTTAAGGTGTTAGAAGTGTTTTGCATGATTTTTTAAGTTAGAGCCTGAAATGTCAGAAAACGGCTTTTCAGCACATAACAAACTTGGTTCAGGCAATGCAAGCTGAATCTCTCTCCCACTTTAAAATATCAGTCTGTGCATGAATAAAACCTATTTTGCAACACAGAGAAACATATCTGAAGGTGTTAGAAGTGTTTTGCATGATTTTTGAAGTTAGAGCCTGAAATGTCAGAAAACAGCGTTTCAGCGCGGAACAAACTTGGTTCCAGCAATGCAAGCTGAATCTTGGTCCCACTTTAAAATATCAGTCTGTGCATGAATAAAACCTATTTTGCAACACAGAGAAACATATCTGAAGGTGTTAGAAGTGTTTTGCATGATTTTTGAAGTTAGAGCCTGAAATGTCAGAAAACGGCTTTTCAGCACATAACAAACTTGGTTCAGGCAATGCAAGCTGAAACTCGGTCCAAAATTAAAATTGAAGTCTGTGCATGAATAAAACCTATTTTGCAACACAGAGAAACATATCTGAAGGTGTTAGAAGTGTTTTGCATGATTTTTGAAGTTAGAGCCTGAAATGTCAGAAAACAGCGTTTCAGTGCAGAACAAACTTGGTTCCAGCAATGCAAGCTGAATCTTGGTCCCACTTTAAAATATCAGTCTGTGCATGAATAAAACCTATTTTGCAACACAGAGAAACATATCTGAAGGTGTTAGAAGTGTTTTGCATGATTTTTTAAGTTAGAGCCTGAAATGTCAGAAAACAGCGTTTCAGCGCAGAACAAACTTGCTTCTGGCAATGCAGGCTGAAACTCGGTCCAATATTAAAATTGCAGTCTGTGCATTAATAAAACCTATTTTGCAACACAGAGAAACATATTTGAAGGTGTTAGAAGTGTTTTGCATGATTTTTGAAGTTAGAGCCTGAAATGTCAGAAAACAGCGTTTCAGCGCAGAACAAACTTGGTTCCAGCAATGCAAGCTGAATCTTGGTCCCACTTTAAAATATCAGTCTGTGCATGAATAAAACCTATTTTGCAACACAGAGAAACATATCTGAAGGTGTTAGAAGTGTTTTGCATGATTTTTGAAGTTAGAGCCTGAAATGTCAGAAAACGGCGTTTCAGTGCAGAACAAACTTGGTTCCAGCAATGCAAGCTGAATCTTGGTCCCACTTTAAAATATCAGTCTGTGCATGAATAAAACCTATTTTGCAACACAGAGAAACATATCTGAAGGTGTTAGAAGTGTTTTGCATGATTTTTTAAGTTAGAGCCTGAAATGTCAGAAAACGGCTTTTCAGCACATAACAAACTTGGTTCCAGCAATGCAAGCTGAATCTTGGTCCCACTTTAAAATATCAGTCTGTGCATGAATAAAACCTATTTTGCAACACAGAGAAACGTATCTGAAGGTGTTAGAAGTGTTTTGCATGATTTTTGAAGTTAGAGCCTGAAATGTCAGAAAACGGCTTTTCAGCCCATAACAAACTTGGTCCAGGCAATGCAAGCTGAAACTCGGTCCAAAATTAAAATAGCAGTCTGTGCATGAATAAAACCTATTCTGCAACACAGAGACACATATCTGAAGGTGTTAGAAGTGTTTTGCATGAATTTTGAAGTTAGAGCCTGAAATGTCAGAAAACAGCGTTTCAGCCCATAACAAACTTGGTTCTGGCAATGCAGGCTGAAACTCGGTCCAAAATTAAAATTGCAGCCTGTGCATGAATAAAACCTATTTTGCAACACAGAGAAACATATCTGAAGGTGTTAGAAGTGTTTTGCATGATTTTTGAAGTTAGAGCCTGAAATGTCAGAAAACGGCTTTTCAGCACATAACAAACTTGGTTCAGGCAATGCAAGCTGAAACTCGGTCCAAAATTAAAATTGCAGTCTGTGCATGAATAAAACCTATTTTGCAACACAGAGAAACATATCTGAAGGTGTTAGAAGTGTTTTGCATGATTTTTGAAGTTAGAGCCTGAAATGTCAGAAAACAGCGTTTCAGCGCAGAACAAACTTGGTTCCAGCAATGCAAGCTGAATCTTGGTCCCACTTTAAAATATCAGTCTGTGCATTAATAAAACCTATTTTGCAACACAGAGAAACATATCTGAAGGTGTTAGAAGTGTTTTGCATGATTTTTTAAGTTAGAGCCTGAAATGTCAGAAAACAGCGTTTCAGCGCAGAACAAACTTGCTTCTGGCAATGCAGGCTGAAACTCGGTCCAATATTAAAATTGCAGTCTGTGCATTAATAAAACCTATTTTGCAACACAGAGAAACATATTTGAAGGTGTTAGAAGTGTTTTGCATGATTTTTGAAGTTAGAGCCTGAAATGTCAGAAAACGGCTTTTCAGCACATAACAAACTTGGTTCCAGCAATGCAAGCTGAATCTTGGTCCCACTTTAAAATATCAGTCTGTGCATGAATAAAACCTATTTTGCAACACAGAGAAACATATCTGAAGGTGTTAGAAGTGTTTTGCATGATTTTTGAAGTTAGAGCCTGAAATGTCAGAAAACAGCGTTTCAGCGCAGAACAAACTTGGTTCCAGCAATGCAAGCTGAATCTTGGTCCCACTTTAAAATATCAGTCTGTGCATGAATAAAACCTATTTTGCAACACAGAGAAACATATCTGAAGGTGTTAGAAGTGTTTTGCATGATTTTTGAAGTTAGAGCCTGAAATGTCAGAAAACGGCTTTTCAGCACATAACAAACTTGGTTCAGGCAATGCAAGCTGAAACTCGGTCCAAAATTAAAATTGAAGTCTGTGCATGAATAAAACCTATTTTGCAACACAGAGAAACATATCTGAAGGTGTTAGAAGTGTTTTGCATGATTTTTGAAGTTAGAGCCTGAAATGTCAGAAAACGGCGTTTCAGCACATAACAAACTTGGTTCAGGCAATGCAAGCTGAAACTCGGTCCAAAATTAAAATTGCAGTCTTTGCATGAATAAAACCTATTTTGCAACACAGATAAACATATTTGAAGGTGTTAGAAGTGTTTTGCATGATTTTTGAAGTTAGAGCCTGAAATGTCAGAAAACGGCTTTTCAGCCCATAACAAACTTGGTCCAGGCAATGCAAGCTGAAACTCGGTCCAAAATTAAAATAGCAGTCTGTGCATGAATAAAACCTATTCTGCAACACAGAGACACATATCTGAAGGTGTTAGAAGTGTTTTGCATGATTTTTGAAGTTAGAGCCTGAAATGTCAGAAAACGGCTTTTCAGCCCATAACAAACTTGGTCCAGGCAATGCAAGCTGAAACTCGGTCCAAAATTAAAATTGCAGTCTGTGCATGAATAAAACCTATTTTGCAACACAGAGAAACATATCTGAAGGTGTTAGAAGTGTTTTGCATGATTTTTGAAGTTAGAGCCTGAAATGTCAGAAAACAGCGTTTCAGCGCAGAACAAACTTGGTTCCAGCAATGCAAGCTGAATCTTGGTCCCACTTTAAAATATCAGTCTGTGCATGAATAAAACCTATTTTGCAACACAGAGAAACATATCTGAAGGTGTTAGAAGTGTTTTGCATGATTTTTTAAGTTAGAGCCTGAAATGTCAGAAAACAGCGTTTCAGCGCAGAACAAACTTGCTTCTGGCAATGCAGGCTGAAACTCGGTCCAATATTAAAATTGCAGTCTGTGCATTAATAAAACCTATTTTGCAACACAGAGAAACATATTTGAAGGTGTTAGAAGTGTTTTGCATGATTTTTGAAGTTAGAGCCTGAAATGTCAGAAAACGGCTTTTCAGCACATAACAAACTTGGTTCCAGCAATGCAAGCTGAATCTTGGTCCCACTTTAAAATATCAGTCTGTGCATGAATAAAACCTATTTTGCAACACAGAGAAACATATCTGAAGGTGTTAGAAGTGTTTTGCATGATTTTTGAAGTTAGAGCCTGAAATGTCAGAAAACAGCGTTTCAGCGCAGAACAAACTTGGTTCCAGCAATGCAAGCTGAATCTTGGTCCCACTTTAAAATATCAGTCTGTGCATGAATAAAACCTATTTTGCAACACAGAGAAACATATCTGAAGGTGTTAGAAGTGTTTTGCATGATTTTTGAAGTTAGAGCCTGAAATGTCAGAAAACGGCTTTTCAGCACATAACAAACTTGGTTCAGGCAATGCAAGCTGAAACTCGGTCCAAAATTAAAATTGCAGTCTTTGCATGAATAAAACCTATTTTGCAACACAGATAAACATATTTGAAGGTGTTAGAAGTGTTTTGCATGATTTTTGAAGTTAGAGCCTGAAATGTCAGAAAACGGCTTTTCAGCCCATAACAAACTTGGTCCAGGCAATGCAAGCTGAAACTCGGTCCAAAATTAAAATAGCAGTCTGTGCATGAATAAAACCTATTCTGCAACACAGAGACACATATCTGAAGGTGTTAGAAGTGTTTTGCATGATTTTTTAAGTTAGAGCCTGAAATGTCAGAAAACGGCTTTTCAGCACATAACAAACTTGGTTCAGGCAATGCAAGCTGAAACTCGGTCCAAAATTAAAATAGCAGTCTGTGCATGAATAAAACCTATTCTGCAACACAGAGACACATATCTGAAGGTGTTAGAAGTGTTTTGCATGATTTTTTAAGTTAGAGCCTGAAATGTCAGAAAACGGCTTTTCAGCACATAACAAACTTGGTTCAGGCAATGCAAGCTGAATCTCTCTCCCACTTTAAAATATCAGTCTGTGCATGAATAAAACCTATTTTGCAACACAGAGAAACATATCTGAAGGTGTTAGAAGTGTTTTGCATGATTTTTGAAGTTAGAGCCTGAAATGTCAGAAAACAGCGTTTCAGCGCAGAACAAACTTGGTTCCAGCAATGCAAGCTGAATCTTGGTCCCACTTTAAAATATCAGTCTGTGCATGAATAAAACCTATTTTGCAACACAGAGAAACATATCTGAAGGTGTTAGAAGTGTTTTGCATGATTTTTTAAGTTAGAGCCTGAAATGTCAGAAAACAGCGTTTCAGCGCAGAACAAACTTGCTTCTGGCAATGCAGGCTGAAACTCGGTCCAATATTAAAATTGCAGTCTGTGCATTAATAAAACCTATTTTGCAACACAGAGAAACATATTTGAAGGTGTTAGAAGTGTTTTGCATGATTTTTGAAGTTAGAGCCTGAAATGTCAGAAAACGGCTTTTCAGCACATAACAAACTTGGTTCCAGCAATGCAAGCTGAATCTTGGTCCCACTTTAAAATATCAGTCTGTGCATGAATAAAACCTATTTTGCAACACAGAGAAACATATCTGAAGGTGTTAGAAGTGTTTTGCATGATTTTTGAAGTTAGAGCCTGAAATGTCAGAAAACAGCGTTTCAGCGCAGAACAAACTTGGTTCCAGCAATGCAAGCTGAATCTTGGTCCCACTTTAAAATATCAGTCTGTGCATGAATAAAACCTATTTTGCAACACAGAGAAACATATCTGAAGGTGTTAGAAGTGTTTTGCATGATTTTTGAAGTTAGAGCCTGAAATGTCAGAAAACGGCTTTTCAGCACATAACAAACTTGGTTCAGGCAATGCAAGCTGAAACTCGGTCCAAAATTAAAATTGAAGTCTGTGCATGAATAAAACCTATTTTGCAACACAGAGAAACATATCTGAAGGTGTTAGAAGTGTTTTGCATGATTTTTGAAGTTAGAGCCTGAAATGTCAGAAAACGGCGTTTCAGCACATAACAAACTTGGTTCAGGCAATGCAAGCTGAAACTCGGTCCAAAATTAAAATTGCAGTCTTTGCATGAATAAAACCTATTTTGCAACACAGATAAACATATTTGAAGGTGTTAGAAGTGTTTTGCATGATTTTTGAAGTTAGAGCCTGAAATGTCAGAAAACGGCTTTTCAGCCCATAACAAACTTGGTCCAGGCAATGCAAGCTGAAACTCGGTCCAAAATTAAAATAGCAGTCTGTGCATGAATAAAACCTATTCTGCAACACAGAGACACATATCTGAAGGTGTTAGAAGTGTTTTGCATGATTTTTGAAGTTAGAGCCTGAAATGTCAGAAAACGGCTTTTCAGCCCATAACAAACTTGGTCCAGGCAATGCAAGCTGAAACTCGGTCCAAAATTAAAATTGCAGTCTGTGCATGAATAAAACCTATTTTGCAACACAGAGAAACATATCTGAAGGTGTTAGAAGTGTTTTGCATGATTTTTGAAGTTAGAGCCTGAAATGTCAGAAAACAGCGTTTCAGCGCAGAACAAACTTGGTTCCAGCAATGCAAGCTGAATCTTGGTCCCACTTTAAAATATCAGTCTGTGCATGAATAAAACCTATTTTGCAACACAGAGAAACATATCTGAAGGTGTTAGAAGTGTTTTGCATGATTTTTTAAGTTAGAGCCTGAAATGTCAGAAAACAGCGTTTCAGCGCAGAACAAACTTGCTTCTGGCAATGCAGGCTGAAACTCGGTCCAATATTAAAATTGCAGTCTGTGCATTAATAAAACCTATTTTGCAACACAGAGAAACATATTTGAAGGTGTTAGAAGTGTTTTGCATGATTTTTGAAGTTAGAGCCTGAAATGTCAGAAAACGGCTTTTCAGCACATAACAAACTTGGTTCCAGCAATGCAAGCTGAATCTTGGTCCCACTTTAAAATATCAGTCTGTGCATGAATAAAACCTATTTTGCAACACAGAGAAACATATCTGAAGGTGTTAGAAGTGTTTTGCATGATTTTTGAAGTTAGAGCCTGAAATGTCAGAAAACAGCGTTTCAGCGCAGAACAAACTTGGTTCCAGCAATGCAAGCTGAATCTTGGTCCCACTTTAAAATATCAGTCTGTGCATGAATAAAACCTATTTTGCAACACAGAGAAACATATCTGAAGGTGTTAGAAGTGTTTTGCATGATTTTTGAAGTTAGAGCCTGAAATGTCAGAAAACGGCTTTTCAGCACATAACAAACTTGGTTCAGGCAATGCAAGCTGAAACTCGGTCCAAAATTAAAATTGCAGTCTTTGCATGAATAAAACCTATTTTGCAACACAGATAAACATATTTGAAGGTGTTAGAAGTGTTTTGCATGATTTTTGAAGTTAGAGCCTGAAATGTCAGAAAACGGCTTTTCAGCCCATAACAAACTTGGTCCAGGCAATGCAAGCTGAAACTCGGTCCAAAATTAAAATAGCAGTCTGTGCATGAATAAAACCTATTCTGCAACACAGAGACACATATCTGAAGGTGTTAGAAGTGTTTTGCATGATTTTTTAAGTTAGAGCCTGAAATGTCAGAAAACGGCTTTTCAGCACATAACAAACTTGGTTCAGGCAATGCAAGCTGAAACTCGGTCCAAAATTAAAATAGCAGTCTGTGCATGAATAAAACCTATTCTGCAACACAGAGACACATATCTGAAGGTGTTAGAAGTGTTTTGCATGATTTTTTAAGTTAGAGCCTGAAATGTCAGAAAACGGCTTTTCAGCACATAACAAACTTGGTTCAGGCAATGCAAGCTGAATCTCTCTCCCACTTTAAAATATCAGTCTGTGCATGAATAAAACCTATTTTGCAACACAGAGAAACATATCTGAAGGTGTTAGAAGTGTTTTGCATGATTTTTGAAGTTAGAGCCTGAAATGTCAGAAAACAGCGTTTCAGCGCAGAACAAACTTGGTTCCAGCAATGCAAGCTGAATCTTGGTCCCACTTTAAAATATCAGTCTGTGCATGAATAAAACCTATTTTGCAACACAGAGAAACATATCTGAAGGTGTTAGAAGTGTTTTGCATGATTTTTTAAGTTAGAGCCTGAAATGTCAGAAAACAGCGTTTCAGCGCAGAACAAACTTGCTTCTGGCAATGCAGGCTGAAACTCGGTCCAATATTAAAATTGCAGTCTGTGCATTAATAAAACCTATTTTGCAACACAGAGAAACATATTTGAAGGTGTTAGAAGTGTTTTGCATGATTTTTGAAGTTAGAGCCTGAAATGTCAGAAAACGGCTTTTCAGCACATAACAAACTTGGTTCCAGCAATGCAAGCTGAATCTTGGTCCCACTTTAAAATATCAGTCTGTGCATGAATAAAACCTATTTTGCAACACAGAGAAACATATCTGAAGGTGTTAGAAGTGTTTTGCATGATTTTTGAAGTTAGAGCCTGAAATGTCAGAAAACAGCGTTTCAGCGCAGAACAAACTTGGTTCCAGCAATGCAAGCTGAATCTTGGTCCCACTTTAAAATATCAGTCTGTGCATGAATAAAACCTATTTTGCAACACAGAGAAACATATCTGAAGGTGTTAGAAGTGTTTTGCATGATTTTTGAAGTTAGAGCCTGAAATGTCAGAAAACGGCTTTTCAGCACATAACAAACTTGGTTCAGGCAATGCAAGCTGAAACTCGGTCCAAAATTAAAATTGAAGTCTGTGCATGAATAAAACCTATTTTGCAACACAGAGAAACATATCTGAAGGTGTTAGAAGTGTTTTGCATGATTTTTGAAGTTAGAGCCTGAAATGTCAGAAAACAGCGTTTCAGTGCAGAACAAACTTGGTTCCAGCAATGCAAGCTGAATCTTGGTCCCACTTTAAAATATCAGTCTGTGCATGAATAAAACCTATTTTGCAACACAGAGAAACATATCTGAAGGTGTTAGAAGTGTTTTGCATGATTTTTGAAGTTAGAGCCTGAAATGTCAGAAAACAGCGTTTCAGCGCAGAACAAACTTGCTTCTGGCAATGCAGGCTGAAACTCGGTCCAATATTAAAATTGCAGTCTGTGCATTAATAAAACCTATTTTGCAACACAGAGAAACATATTTGAAGGTGTTAGAAGTGTTTTGCATGATTTTTGAAGTTAGAGCCTGAAATGTCAGAAAACGGCTTTTCAGCACATAACAAACTTGGTTCCAGCAATGCAAGCTGAATCTTGGTCCCACTTTAAAATATCAGTCTGTGCATGAATAAAACCTATTTTGCAACACAGAGAAACATATCTGAAGGTGTTAGAAGTGTTTTGCATGATTTTTGAAGTTAGAGCCTGAAATGTCAGAAAACAGCGTTTCAGCGCAGAACAAACTTGGTTCCAGCAATGCAAGCTGAATCTTGGTCCCACTTTAAAATATCAGTCTGTGCATGAATAAAACCTATTTTGCAACACAGAGAAACATATCTGAAGGTGTTAGAAGTGTTTTGCATGATTTTTGAAGTTAGAGCCTGAAATGTCAGAAAACGGCTTTTCAGCACATAACAAACTTGGTTCAGGCAATGCAAGCTGAAACTCGGTCCAAAATTAAAATTGAAGTCTGTGCATGAATAAAACCTATTTTGCAACACAGAGAAACATATCTGAAGGTGTTAGAAGTGTTTTGCATGATTTTTGAAGTTAGAGCCTGAAATGTCAGAAAACAGCGTTTCAGTGCAGAACAAACTTGGTTCCAGCAATGCAAGCTGAATCTTGGTCCCACTTTAAAATATCAGTCTGTGCATGAATAAAACCTATTTTGCAACACAGAGAAACATATCTGAAGGTGTTAGAAGTGTTTTGCATGATTTTTGAAGTTAGAGCCTGAAATGTCAGAAAACAGCGTTTCAGCGCAGAACAAACTTGCTTCTGGCAATGCAGGCTGAAACTCGGTCCAATATTAAAATTGCAGTCTGTGCATTAATAAAACCTATTTTGCAACACAGAGAAACATATTTGAAGGTGTTAGAAGTGTTTTGCATGATTTTTGAAGTTAGAGCCTGAAATGTCAGAAAACGGCTTTTCAGCACATAACAAACTTGGTTCCAGCAATGCAAGCTGAATCTTGGTCCCACTTTAAAATATCAGTCTGTGCATGAATAAAACCTATTTTGCAACACAGAGAAACATATCTGAAGGTGTTAGAAGTGTTTTGCATGATTTTTGAAGTTAGAGCCTGAAATGTCAGAAAACAGCGTTTCAGTGCAGAACAAACTTGGTTCCAGCAATGCAAGCTGAATCTTGGTCCCACTTTAAAATATCAGTCTGTGCATGAATAAAACCTATTTTGCAACACAGAGAAACATATCTGAAGGTGTTAGAAGTGTTTTGCATGATTTTTGAAGTTAGAGCCTGAAATGTCAGAAAACAGCGTTTCAGCGCAGAACAAACTTGCTTCTGGCAATGCAGGCTGAAACTCGGTCCAATATTAAAATTGCAGTCTGTGCATTAATAAAACCTATTTTGCAACACAGAGAAACATATTTGAAGGTGTTAGAAGTGTTTTGCATGATTTTTGAAGTTAGAGCCTGAAATGTCAGAAAACGGCTTTTCAGCACATAACAAACTTGGTTCCAGCAATGCAAGCTGAATCTTGGTCCCACTTTAAAATATCAG
Source organism: Garra rufa (assembly GCF_049309525.1). Classification (NCBI taxonomy): domain Eukaryota; kingdom Metazoa; phylum Chordata; class Actinopteri; order Cypriniformes; family Cyprinidae; genus Garra; species Garra rufa. Next base: position 16,353 of record NW_027394284.1, read on the forward strand.
TCTGTGCATGAATAAAACCTATTTTGCAACACAGAGAAACATATCTGAAGGTGTTAGAAGTGTTTTGCATGATTTTTGAAGTTAGAGCCTGAAATGTCAGAAAACGGCTTTTCAGCCCATAACAAACTTGGTCCAGGCAATGCAAGCTGAAACTCGGTCCAAAATTAAAATAGCAGTCTGTGCATGAATAAAACCTATTCTGCAACACAGAGACACATATCTGAAGGTGTTAGAAGTGTTTTGCATGAATTTTGAAGTTAGAGCCTGAAATGTCAGAAAACAGCGTTTCAGCCCATAACAAACTTGGTTCTGGCAATGCAGGCTGAAACTCGGTCCAAAATTAAAATTGCAGCCTGTGCATGAATAAAACCTATTTTGCAACACAGAGAAACATGTCTTAAGGTGTTAGAAGTGTTTTGCATGATTTTTTAAGTTAGAGCCTGAAATGTCAGAAAACGGCTTTTCAGCACATAACAAACTTGGTTCAGGCAATGCAAGCTGAATCTCTCTCCCACTTTAAAATATCAGTCTGTGCATGAATAAAACCTATTTTGCAACACAGAGAAACATATCTGAAGGTGTTAGAAGTGTTTTGCATGATTTTTGAAGTTAGAGCCTGAAATGTCAGAAAACAGCGTTTCAGCGCAGAACAAACTTGGTTCCAGCAATGCAAGCTGAATCTTGGTCCCACTTTAAAATATCAGTCTGTGCATGAATAAAACCTATTTTGCAACACAGAGAAACATATCTGAAGGTGTTAGAAGTGTTTTGCATGATTTTTGAAGTTAGAGCCTGAAATGTCAGAAAACGGCTTTTCAGCACATAACAAACTTGGTTCAGGCAATGCAAGCTGAAACTCGGTCCAAAATTAAAATTGAAGTCTGTGCATGAATAAAACCTATTTTGCAACACAGAGAAACATATCTGAAGGTGTTAGAAGTGTTTTGCATGATTTTTGAAGTTAGAGCCTGAAATGTCAGAAAAAGGCTTTTCAGCACATAACAAACTTGGTTCAGGCAATGCAAGCTGAAACTCGGTCCAAAATTAAAATTGAAGTCTGTGCATGAATAAAACCTATTTTGCAACACAGAGAAACATATCTGAAGGTGTTAGAAGTGTTTTGCATGATTTTTGAAGTTAGAGCCTGAAATGTCAGAAAACGGCTTTTCAGCCCATAACAAACTTGGTCCAGGCAATGCAAGCTGAAACTCGGTCCAAAATTAAAATAGCAGTCTGTGCATGAATAAAACCTATTCTGCAACACAGAGACACATATCTGAAGGTGTTAGAAGTGTTTTGCATGATTTTTGACGTTAGAGCCTGAAATGTCAGAAAACAGCGTTTCAGCGCAGAACAAACTTGGTTCCAGCAATGCAAGCTGAATCTTGGTCCCACTTTAAAATAACAGTCTGTGCATGAATAAAACCTATTTTGCAACACAGAGAAACATATCTGAAGGTGTTAGAAGTGTTTTGCATGAATTTTGAAGTTAGAGCCTGAAATGTCAGAAAACAGCGTTTCAGCCCATAACAAACTTGGTTCTGGCAATGCAGGCTGAAACTCGGTCCAAAATTAAAATTGCAGCCTGTGCATGAATAAAACCTATTTTGCAACACAGAGAAACATGTCTTAAGGTGTTAGAAGTGTTTTGCATGATTTTTTAAGTTAGAGCCTGAAATGTCAGAAAACGGCTTTTCAGCACATAACAAACTTGGTTCAGGCAATGCAAGCTGAATCTCTCTCCCACTTTAAAATATCAGTCTGTGCATGAATAAAACCTATTTTGCAACACAGAGAAACATATCTGAAGGTGTTAGAAGTGTTTTGCATGATTTTTGAAGTTAGAGCCTGAAATGTCAGAAAACAGCGTTTCAGCGCAGAACAAACTTGGTTCCAGCAATGCAAGCTGAATCTTGGTCCCACTTTAAAATATCAGTCTGTGCATGAATAAAACCTATTTTGCAACACAGAGAAACATATCTGAAGGTGTTAGAAGTGTTTTGCATGAATTTTGAAGTTAGAGCCTGAAATGTCAGAAAACAGCGTTTCAGCCCATAACAAACTTGGTTCTGGCAATGCAGGCTGAAACTCGGTCCAAAATTAAAATTGCAGCCTGTGCATGAATAAAACCTATTTTGCAACACAGAGAAACATGTCTTAAGGTGTTAGAAGTGTTTTGCATGATTTTTTAAGTTAGAGCCTGAAATGTCAGAAAACGGCTTTTCAGCACATAACAAACTTGGTTCAGGCAATGCAAGCTGAATCTCTCTCCCACTTTAAAATATCAGTCTGTGCATGAATAAAACCTATTTTGCAACACAGAGAAACATATCTGAAGGTGTTAGAAGTGTTTTGCATGATTTTTGAAGTTAGAGTGTGAAATGTCAGAAAACAGCGTTTCAGCGCAGAACAAACTTGGTTCCAGCAATGCAAGCTGAATCTTGGTCCCACTTTAAAATATCAGTCTGTGCATGAATAAAACTTATTTTGCAACACAGAGAAACATATCTGAAGGTGTTAGAAGTGTTTTGCATGATTTTTGAAGTTAGAGCCTGAAATGTCAGAAAACGGCTTTTCAGCGCAGAACAAACTTGGTTCCAGCAATGCAAGCTGAATCTTGGTCCCACTTTAAAATAACAGTCTGTGCATGAATAAAACCTATTTTGCAACACAGAGAAACATATCTGAAGGTGTTAGAAGTGTTTTGCATGATTTTTGAAGTTAGAGCCTGAAATGTCAGAAAACGGCTTTTCAGCACATAACAAACTTGGTTCAGGCAATGCAAGCTGAAACTCGGTCCAAAATTAAAATTGAAGTCTGTGCATGAATAAAACCTATTTTGCAACACAGAGAAACATATCTGAAGGTGTTAGAAGTGTTTTGCATAATTTTTGAAGTTAGAGCCTGAAATGTCAGAAAACGGCTTTTCAGCCCATAACAAACTTGGTCCAGGCAATGCAAGCTGAAACTCGGTCCAAAATTAAAATAGCAGTCTGTGCATGAATAAAACCTATTCTGCAACACAGAGACACATATCTGAAGGTGTTAGAAGTGTTTTGCATGATTTTTGAAGTTAGAGCCTGAAATGTCAGAAAACAGCGTTTCAGCGCAGAACAAACTTGGTTCCAGCAATGCAAGCTGAATCTTGGTCCCACTTTAAAATATCAGTCTGTGCATGAATAAAACCTATTTTGCAACACAGAGAAACATATCTGAAGGTGTTAGAAGTGTTTTGCATGATTTTTGAAGTTAGAGCCTGAAATGTCAGAAAACAGCGTTTCAGCGCAGAACAAACTTGGTTCCAGCAATGCAAGCTGAATCTTGGTCCCACTTTAAAATATCAGTCTGTGCATGAATAAAACCTATTTTGCAACACAGAGAAACATATCTGAAGGTGTTAGAAGTGTTTTGCATGATTTTTGAAGTTAGAGCCTGAAATGTCAGAAAACGGCTTTTCAGCACATAACAAACTTGGTTCAGGCAATGCAAGCTGAAACTCGGTCCAAAATTAAAATTGAAGTCTGTGCATGAATAAAACCTATTTTGCAACACAGAGAAACATATCTGAAGGTGTTAGAAGTGTTTTGCATGATTTTTGAAGTTAGAGCCTGAAATGTCAGAAAACAGCGTTTCAGTGCAGAACAAACTTGGTTCCAGCAATGCAAGCTGAATCTTGGTCCCACTTTAAAATATCAGTCTGTGCATGAATAAAACCTATTTTGCAACACAGAGAAACATATCTGAAGGTGTTAGAAGTGTTTTGCATGATTTTTGAAGTTAGAGCCTGAAATGTCAGAAAACAGCGTTTCAGCGCAGAACAAACTTGCTTCTGGCAATGCAGGCTGAAACTCGGTCCAATATTAAAATTGCAGTCTGTGCATTAATAAAACCTATTTTGCAACACAGAGAAACATATTTGAAGGTGTTAGAAGTGTTTTGCATGATTTTTGAAGTTAGAGCCTGAAATGTCAGAAAACGGCTTTTCAGCACATAACAAACTTGGTTCCAGCAATGCAAGCTGAATCTTGGTCCCACTTTAAAATATCAGTCTGTGCATGAATAAAACCTATTTTGCAACACAGAGAAACATATCTGAAGGTGTTAGAAGTGTTTTGCATGATTTTTGAAGTTAGAGCCTGAAATGTCAGAAAACGGCTTTTCAGCCCATAACAAACTTGGTCCAGGCAATGCAAGCTGAAACTCGGTCCAAAATTAAAATAGCGGTCTGTGCATGAATAAAACCTATTCTGCAACACAGAGACACATATCTGAAGGTGTTAGAAGTGTTTTGCATGAATTTTGAAGTTAGAGCCTGAAATGTCAGAAAACAGCGTTTCAGCCCATAACAAACTTGGTTCTGGCAATGCAGGCTGAAACTCGGTCCAAAATTAAAATTGCAGCCTGTGCATGAATAAAACCTATTTTGCAACACAGAGAAACATGTCTTAAGGTGTTAGAAGTGTTTTGCATGATTTTTTAAGTTAGAGCCTGAAATGTCAGAAAACGGCTTTTCAGCACATAACAAACTTGGTTCAGGCAATGCAAGCTGAATCTCTCTCCCACTTTAAAATATCAGTCTGTGCATGAATAAAACCTATTTTGCAACACAGAGAAACATATCTGAAGGTGTTAGAAGTGTTTTGCATGATTTTTGAAGTTAGAGCCTGAAATGTCAGAAAACAGCGTTTCAGCGCAGAACAAACTTGGTTCCAGCAATGCAAGCTGAATCTTGGTCCCACTTTAAAATATCAGTCTGTGCATGAATAAAACCTATTTTGCAACACAGAGAAACATATCTGAAGGTGTTAGAAGTGTTTTGCATGATTTTTGAAGTTAGAGCCTGAAATGTCAGAAAACGGTTTTTCAGCACATAACAAACTTGGTTCAGGCAATGCAAGCTGAAACTCGGTCCAAAATTAAAATTGAAGTCTGTGCATGAATAAAACCTATTTTGCAACACAGAGAAACATATCTGAAGGTGTTAGAAGTGTTTTGCATGATTTTTGAAGTTAGAGCCTGAAATGTCAGAAAAAGGCTTTTCAGCACATAACAAACTTGGTTCAGGCAATGCAAGCTGAAACTCGGTCCAAAATTAAAATTGAAGTCTGTGCATGAATAAAACCTATTTTGCAACACAGAGAAACATATCTGAAGGTGTTAGAAGTGTTTTGCATGATTTTTGAAGTTAGAGCCTGAAATGTCAGAAAACGGCTTTTCAGCCCATAACAAACTTGGTCCAGGCAATGCAAGTTGAAACTCGGTCCAAAATTAAAATAGCAGTCTGTGCATGAATAAAACCTATTCTGCAACACAGAGACACATATCTGAAGGTGTTAGAAGTGTTTTGCATGATTTTTGAAGTTAGAGCCTGAAATGTCAGAAAACAGCGTTTCAGCGCAGAACAAACTTGGTTCCAGCAATGCAAGCTGAATCTTGGTCCCACTTTAAAATAACAGTCTGTGCATGAATAAAACCTATTTTGCAACACAGAGAAACATATCTGAAGGTGTTAGAAGTGTTTTGCATGAATTTTGAAGTTAGAGCCTGAAATGTCAGAAAACAGCGTTTCAGCCCATAACAAACTTGGTTCTGGCAATGCAGGCTGAAACTCGGTCCAAAATTAAAATTGCAGCCTGTGCATGAATAAAACCTATTTTGCAACACAGAGAAACATGTCTTAAGGTGTTAGAAGTGTTTTGCATGATTTTTTAAGTTAGAGCCTGAAATGTCAGAAAACGGCTTTTCAGCACATAACAAACTTGGTTCAGGCAATGCAAGCTGAATCTCTCTCCCACTTTAAAATATCAGTCTGTGCATGAATAAAACCTATTTTGCAACACAGAGAAACATATCTGAAGGTGTTAGAAGTGTTTTGCATGATTTTTGAAGTTAGAGCCTGAAATGTCAGAAAACAGCGTTTCAGCGCAGAACAAACTTGGTTCCAGCAATGCAAGCTGAATCTTGGTCCCACTTTAAAATATCAGTCTGTGCATGAATAAAACCTATTTTGCAACACAGAGAAACATATCTGAAGGTGTTAGAAGTGTTTTGCATGAATTTTGAAGTTAGAGCCTGAAATGTCAGAAAACAGCGTTTCAGCCCATAACAAACTTGGTTCTGGCAATGCAGGCTGAAACTCGGTCCAAAATTAAAATTGCAGCCTGTGCATGAATAAAACCTATTTTGCAACACAGAGAAACATGTCTTAAGGTGTTAGAAGTGTTTTGCATGATTTTTTAAGTTAGAGCCTGAAATGTCAGAAAACGGCTTTTCAGCACATAACAAACTTGGTTCAGGCAATGCAAGCTGAATCTCTCTCCCACTTTAAAATATCAGTCTGTGCATGAATAAAACCTATTTTGCAACACAGAGAAACATATCTGAAGGTGTTAGAAGTGTTTTGCATGATTTTTGAAGTTAGAGCCTGAAATGTCAGAAAACAGCGTTTCAGCGCAGAACAAACTTGGTTCCAGCAATGCAAGCTGAATCTTGGTCCCACTTTAAAATATCAGTCTGTGCATGAATAAAACCTATTTTGCAACACAGAGAAACATATCTGAAGGTGTTAGAAGTGTTTTGCATGAATTTTGAAGTTAGAGCCTGAAATGTCAGAAAACAGCGTTTCAGCCCATAACAAACTTGGTTCTGGCAATGCAGGCTGAAACTCGGTCCAAAATTAAAATTGCAGCCTGTGCATGAATAAAACCTATTTTGCAACACAGAGAAACATGTCTTAAGGTGTTAGAAGTGTTTTGCATGATTTTTTAAGTTAGAGCCTGAAATGTCAGAAAACGGCTTTTCAGCACATAACAAACTTGGTTCAGGCAATGCAAGCTGAATCTCTCTCCCACTTTAAAATATCAGTCTGTGCATGAATAAAACCTATTTTGCAACACAGAGAAACATATCTGAAGGTGTTAGAAGTGTTTTGCATGATTTTTGAAGTTAGAGTGTGAAATGTCAGAAAACAGCGTTTCAGCGCAGAACAAACTTGGTTCCAGCAATGCAAGCTGAATCTTGGTCCCACTTTAAAATATCAGTCTGTGCATGAATAAAACTTATTTTGCAACACAGAGAAACATATCTGAAGGTGTTAGAAGTGTTTTGCATGATTTTTGAAGTTAGAGCCTGAAATGTCAGAAAACGGCTTTTCAGCGCAGAACAAACTTGGTTCCAGCAATGCAAGCTGAATCTTGGTCCCACTTTAAAATAACAGTCTGTGCATGAATAAAACCTATTTTGCAACACAGAGAAACATATCTGAAGGTGTTAGAAGTGTTTTGCATGATTTTTGAAGTTAGAGCCTGAAATGTCAGAAAACGGCTTTTCAGCACATAACAAACTTGGTTCAGGCAATGCAAGCTGAAACTCGGTCCAAAATTAAAATTGAAGTCTGTGCATGAATAAAACCTATTTTGCAACACAGAGAAACATATCTGAAGGTGTTAGAAGTGTTTTGCATAATTTTTGAAGTTAGAGCCTGAAATGTCAGAAAACGGCTTTTCAGCCCATAACAAACTTGGTCCAGGCAATGCAAGCTGAAACTCGGTCCAAAATTAAAATAGCAGTCTGTGCATGAATAAAACCTATTCTGCAACACAGAGACACATATCTGAAGGTGTTAGAAGTGTTTTGCATGATTTTTGAAGTTAGAGCCTGAAATGTCAGAAAACAGCGTTTCAGCGCAGAACAAACTTGGTTCCAGCAATGCAAGCTGAATCTTGGTCCCACTTTAAAATATCAGTCTGTGCATGAATAAAACCTATTTTGCAACACAGAGAAACATATCTGAAGGTGTTAGAAGTGTTTTGCATGATTTTTGAAGTTAGAGCCTGAAATGTCAGAAAACAGCGTTTCAGCGCAGAACAAACTTGGTTCCAGCAATGCAAGCTGAATCTTGGTCCCACTTTAAAATATCAGTCTGTGCATGAATAAAACCTATTTTGCAACACAGAGAAACATATCTGAAGGTGTTAGAAGTGTTTTGCATGATTTTTGAAGTTAGAGCCTGAAATGTCAGAAAACGGCTTTTCAGCACATAACAAACTTGGTTCAGGCAATGCAAGCTGAAACTCGGTCCAAAATTAAAATTGAAGTCTGTGCATGAATAAAACCTATTTTGCAACACAGAGAAACATATCTGAAGGTGTTAGAAGTGTTTTGCATGATTTTTGAAGTTAGAGCCTGAAATGTCAGAAAACAGCGTTTCAGTGCAGAACAAACTTGGTTCCAGCAATGCAAGCTGAATCTTGGTCCCACTTTAAAATATCAGTCTGTGCATGAATAAAACCTATTTTGCAACACAGAGAAACATATCTGAAGGTGTTAGAAGTGTTTTGCATGATTTTTGAAGTTAGAGCCTGAAATGTCAGAAAACAGCGTTTCAGCGCAGAACAAACTTGCTTCTGGCAATGCAGGCTGAAACTCGGTCCAATATTAAAATTGCAGTCTGTGCATTAATAAAACCTATTTTGCAACACAGAGAAACATATTTGAAGGTGTTAGAAGTGTTTTGCATGATTTTTGAAGTTAGAGCCTGAAATGTCAGAAAACGGCTTTTCAGCACATAACAAACTTGGTTCCAGCAATGCAAGCTGAATCTTGGTCCCACTTTAAAATATCAGTCTGTGCATGAATAAAACCTATTTTGCAACACAGAGAAACATATCTGAAGGTGTTAGAAGTGTTTTGCATGATTTTTGAAGTTAGAGCCTGAAATGTCAGAAAACGGCTTTTCAGCCCATAACAAACTTGGTCCAGGCAATGCAAGCTGAAACTCGGTCCAAAATTAAAATAGCGGTCTGTGCATGAATAAAACCTATTCTGCAACACAGAGACACATATCTGAAGGTGTTAGAAGTGTTTTGCATGAATTTTGAAGTTAGAGCCTGAAATGTCAGAAAACAGCGTTTCAGCCCATAACAAACTTGGTTCTGGCAATGCAGGCTGAAACTCGGTCCAAAATTAAAATTGCAGCCTGTGCATGAATAAAACCTATTTTGCAACACAGAGAAACATGTCTTAAGGTGTTAGAAGTGTTTTGCATGATTTTTTAAGTTAGAGCCTGAAATGTCAGAAAACGGCTTTTCAGCACATAACAAACTTGGTTCAGGCAATGCAAGCTGAATCTCTCTCCCACTTTAAAATATCAGTCTGTGCATGAATAAAACCTATTTTGCAACACAGAGAAACATATCTGAAGGTGTTAGAAGTGTTTTGCATGATTTTTGAAGTTAGAGCCTGAAATGTCAGAAAACAGCGTTTCAGCGCAGAACAAACTTGGTTCCAGCAATGCAAGCTGAATCTTGGTCCCACTTTAAAATATCAGTCTGTGCATGAATAAAACCTATTTTGCAACACAGAGAAACATATCTGAAGGTGTTAGAAGTGTTTTGCATGATTTTTGAAGTTAGAGCCTGAAATGTCAGAAAACGGTTTTTCAGCACATAACAAACTTGGTTCAGGCAATGCAAGCTGAAACTCGGTCCAAAATTAAAATTGAAGTCTGTGCATGAATAAAACCTATTTTGCAACACAGAGAAACATATCTGAAGGTGTTAGAAGTGTTTTGCATGATTTTTGAAGTTAGAGCCTGAAATGTCAGAAAAAGGCTTTTCAGCACATAACAAACTTGGTTCAGGCAATGCAAGCTGAAACTCGGTCCAAAATTAAAATTGAAGTCTGTGCATGAATAAAACCTATTTTGCAACACAGAGAAACATATCTGAAGGTGTTAGAAGTGTTTTGCATGATTTTTGAAGTTAGAGCCTGAAATGTCAGAAAACGGCTTTTCAGCCCATAACAAACTTGGTCCAGGCAATGCAAGTTGAAACTCGGTCCAAAATTAAAATAGCAGTCTGTGCATGAATAAAACCTATTCTGCAACACAGAGACACATATCTGAAGGTGTTAGAAGTGTTTTGCATGATTTTTGAAGTTAGAGCCTGAAATGTCAGAAAACAGCGTTTCAGCGCAGAACAAACTTGGTTCCAGCAATGCAAGCTGAATCTTGGTCCCACTTTAAAATAACAGTCTGTGCATGAATAAAACCTATTTTGCAACACAGAGAAACATATCTGAAGGTGTTAGAAGTGTTTTGCATGAATTTTGAAGTTAGAGCCTGAAATGTCAGAAAACAGCGTTTCAGCCCATAACAAACTTGGTTCTGGCAATGCAGGCTGAAACTCGGTCCAAAATTAAAATTGCAGCCTGTGCATGAATAAAACCTATTTTGCAACACAGAGAAACATGTCTTAAGGTGTTAGAAGTGTTTTGCATGATTTTTTAAGTTAGAGCCTGAAATGTCAGAAAACGGCTTTTCAGCACATAACAAACTTGGTTCAGGCAATGCAAGCTGAATCTCTCTCCCACTTTAAAATATCAGTCTGTGCATGAATAAAACCTATTTTGCAACACAGAGAAACATATCTGAAGGTGTTAGAAGTGTTTTGCATGATTTTTGAAGTTAGAGCCTGAAATGTCAGAAAACAGCGTTTCAGCGCAGAACAAACTTGGTTCCAGCAATGCAAGCTGAATCTTGGTCCCACTTTAAAATATCAGTCTGTGCATGAATAAAACCTATTTTGCAACACAGAGAAACATATCTGAAGGTGTTAGAAGTGTTTTGCATGAATTTTGAAGTTAGAGCCTGAAATGTCAGAAAACAGCGTTTCAGCCCATAACAAACTTGGTTCTGGCAATGCAGGCTGAAACTCGGTCCAAAATTAAAATTGCAGCCTGTGCATGAATAAAACCTATTTTGCAACACAGAGAAACATGTCTTAAGGTGTTAGAAGTGTTTTGCATGATTTTTTAAGTTAGAGCCTGAAATGTCAGAAAACGGCTTTTCAGCACATAACAAACTTGGTTCAGGCAATGCAAGCTGAATCTCTCTCCCACTTTAAAATATCAGTCTGTGCATGAATAAAACCTATTTTGCAACACAGAGAAACATATCTGAAGGTGTTAGAAGTGTTTTGCATGATTTTTGAAGTTAGAGTGTGAAATGTCAGAAAACAGCGTTTCAGCGCAGAACAAACTTGGTTCCAGCAATGCAAGCTGAATCTTGGTCCCACTTTAAAATATCAGTCTGTGCATGAATAAAACCTATTTTGCAACACAGAGAAACATATCTGAAGGTGTTAGAAGTGTTTTGCATGATTTTTGAAGTTAGAGCCTGAAATGTCAGAAAACGGCTTTTCAGCGCAGAACAAACTTGGTTCCAGCAATGCAAGCTGAATCTTGGTCCCACTTTAAAATAACAGTCTGTGCATGAATAAAACCTATTTTGCAACACAGAGAAACATATCTGAAGGTGTTAGAAGTGTTTTGCATGATTTTTGAAGTTAGAGCCTGAAATGTCAGAAAACGGCTTTTCAGCACATAACAAACTTGGTTCAGGCAATGCAAGCTGAAACTCGGTCCAAAATTAAAATTGAAGTCTGTGCATGAATAAAACCTATTTTGCAACACAGAGAAACATATCTGAAGGTGTTAGAAGTGTTTTGCATAATTTTTGAAGTTAGAGCCTGAAATGTCAGAAAACGGCTTTTCAGCCCATAACAAACTTGGTCCAGGCAATGCAAGCTGAAACTCGGTCCAAAATTAAAATAGCAGTCTGTGCATGAATAAAACCTATTCTGCAACACAGAGACACATATCTGAAGGTGTTAGAAGTGTTTTGCATGATTTTTGAAGTTAGAGCCTGAAATGTCAGAAAACAGCGTTTCAGCGCAGAACAAACTTGGTTCCAGCAATGCAAGCTGAATCTTGGTCCCACTTTAAAATATCAGTCTGTGCATGAATAAAACCTATTTTGCAACACAGAGAAACATATCTGAAGGTGTTAGAAGTGTTTTGCATGATTTTTGAAGTTAGAGCCTGAAATGTCAGAAAACAGCGTTTCAGCGCAGAACAAACTTGGTTCCAGCAATGCAAGCTGAATCTTGGTCCCACTTTAAAATATCAGTCTGTGCATGAATAAAACCTATTTTGCAACACAGAGAAACATATCTGAAGGTGTTAGAAGTGTTTTGCATGATTTTTGAAGTTAGAGCCTGAAATGTCAGAAAACGGCTTTTCAGCACATAACAAACTTGGTTCAGGCAATGCAAGCTGAAACTCGGTCCAAAATTAAAATTGAAGTCTGTGCATGAATAAAACCTATTTTGCAACACAGAGAAACATATCTGAAGGTGTTAGAAGTGTTTTGCATGATTTTTGAAGTTAGAGCCTGAAATGTCAGAAAACAGCGTTTCAGTGCAGAACAAACTTGGTTCCAGCAATGCAAGCTGAATCTTGGTCCCACTTTAAAATATCAGTCTGTGCATGAATAAAACCTATTTTGCAACACAGAGAAACATATCTGAAGGTGTTAGAAGTGTTTTGCATGATTTTTGAAGTTAGAGCCTGAAATGTCAGAAAACAGCGTTTCAGCGCAGAACAAACTTGCTTCTGGCAATGCAGGCTGAAACTCGGTCCAATATTAAAATTGCAGTCTGTGCATTAATAAAACCTATTTTGCAACACAGAGAAACATATTTGAAGGTGTTAGAAGTGTTTTGCATGATTTTTGAAGTTAGAGCCTGAAATGTCAGAAAACGGCTTTTCAGCACATAACAAACTTGGTTCCAGCAATGCAAGCTGAATCTTGGTCCCACTTTAAAATAACAGTCTGTGCATGAATAAAACCTATTTTGCAACACAGAGAAACATATCTGAAGGTGTTAGAAGTGTTTTGCATGAATTTTGAAGTTAGAGCCTGAAATGTCAGAAAACAGCGTTTCAGCCCATAACAAACTTGGTTCTGGCAATGCAGGCTGAAACTCGGTCCAAAATTAAAATTGCAGCCTGTGCATGAATAAAACCTATTTTGCAACACAGAGAAACATGTCTTAAGGTGTTAGAAGTGTTTTGCATGATTTTTTAAGTTAGAGCCTGAAATGTCAGAAAACGGCTTTTCAGCACATAACAAACTTGGTTCAGGCAATGCAAGCTGAATCTCTCTCCCACTTTAAAATATCAGTCTGTGCATGAATAAAACCTATTTTGCAACACAGAGAAACATATCTGAAGGTGTTAGAAGTGTTTTGCATGATTTTTGAAGTTAGAGCCTGAAATGTCAGAAAACAGCGTTTCAGCGCAGAACAAACTTGGTTCCAGCAATGCAAGCTGAATCTTGGTCCCACTTTAAAATATCAGTCTGTGCATGAATAAAACCTATTTTGCAACACAGAGAAACATATCTGAAGGTGTTAGAAGTGTTTTGCATGAATTTTGAAGTTAGAGCCTGAAATGTCAGAAAACAGCGTTTCAGCCCATAACAAACTTGGTTCTGGCAATGCAGGCTGAAACTCGGTCCAAAATTAAAATTGCAGCCTGTGCATGAATAAAACCTATTTTGCAACACAGAGAAACATGTCTTAAGGTGTTAGAAGTGTTTTGCATGATTTTTTAAGTTAGAGCCTGAAATGTCAGAAAACGGCTTTTCAGCACATAACAAACTTGGTTCAGGCAATGCAAGCTGAATCTCTCTCCCACTTTAAAATATCAGTCTGTGCATGAATAAAACCTATTTTGCAACACAGAGAAACATATCTGAAGGTGTTAGAAGTGTTTTGCATGATTTTTGAAGTTAGAGTGTGAAATGTCAGAAAACAGCGTTTCAGCGCAGAACAAACTTGGTTCCAGCAATGCAAGCTGAATCTTGGTCCCACTTTAAAATATCAGTCTGTGCATGAATAAAACCTATTTTGCAACACAGAGAAACATATCTGAAGGTGTTAGAAGTGTTTTGCATGATTTTTGAAGTTAGAGCCTGAAATGTCAGAAAACGGCTTTTCAGCGCAGAACAAACTTGGTTCCAGCAATGCAAGCTGAATCTTGGTCCCACTTTAAAATAACAGTCTGTGCATGAATAAAACCTATTTTGCAACACAGAGAAACATATCTGAAGGTGTTAGAAGTGTTTTGCATGATTTTTGAAGTTAGAGCCTGAAATGTCAGAAAACGGCTTTTCAGCACATAACAAACTTGGTTCAGGCAATGCAAGCTGAAACTCGGTCCAAAATTAAAATTGAAGTCTGTGCATGAATAAAACCTATTTTGCAACACAGAGAAACATATCTGAAGGTGTTAGAAGTGTTTTGCATAATTTTTGAAGTTAGAGCCTGAAATGTCAGAAAACGGCTTTTCAGCCCATAACAAACTTGGTCCAGGCAATGCAAGCTGAAACTCGGTCCAAAATTAAAATAGCAGTCTGTGCATGAATAAAACCTATTCTGCAACACAGAGACACATATCTGAAGGTGTTAGAAGTGTTTTGCATGATTTTTGAAGTTAGAGCCTGAAATGTCAGAAAACAGCGTTTCAGCGCAGAAAAAACTTGGTTCCAGCAATGCAAGCTGAATCTTGGTCCCACTTTAAAATAACAGTCTGTGCATGAATAAAACCTATTTTGCAACACAGAGAAACATATCTGAAGGTGTTAGAAGTGTTTTGCATGATTTTTGAAGTTAGAGCCTGAAATGTCAGAAAACAGCGTTTCAGCGCAGAACAAACTTGGTTCCAGCAATGCAAGATGAATCTTGGTCCCAATTTAAAATATCAGTATGTGCATGAATAAAACCTATTTTGCAACACAGAGAAACATATCTGAAGGTGTTAGAAGTGTTTTGCATGATTTTTGAAGTTAGAGCCTGAAATGTCAGAAAACGGCTTTTCAGCACATAACAAACTTGGTTCAGGCAATGCAAGCTGAAACTCGGTCCAAAATTAAAATTGAAGTCTGTGCATGAATAAAACCTATTTTGCAACACAGAGAAACATATCTGAAGGTGTTAGAAGTGTTTTGCATGATTTTTGAAGTTAGAGCCTGAAATGTCAGAAAACAGCGTTTCAGTGCAGAACAAACTTGGTTCCAGCAATGCAAGCTGAATCTTGGTCCCACTTTAAAATATCAGTCTGTGCATGAATAAAACCTATTTTGCAACACAGAGAAACATATCTGAAGGTGTTAGAAGTGTTTTGCATGATTTTTTAAGTTAGAGCCTGAAATGTCAGAAAACAGCGTTTCAGCGCAGAACAAACTTGCTTCTGGCAATGCAGGCTGAAACTCGGTCCAATATTAAAATTGCAGTCTGTGCATTAATAAAACCTATTTTGCAACACAGAGAAACATATTTGAAGGTGTTAGAAGTGTTTTGCATGATTTTTGAAGTTAGAGCCTGAAATGTCAGAAAACGGCTTTTCAGCACATAACAAACTTGGTTCCAGCAATGCAAGCTGAATCTTGGTCCCACTTTAAAATATCAGTCTGTGCATGAATAAAACCTATTTTGCAACACAGAGAAACATATCTGAAGGTGTTAGAAGTGTTTTGCATGATTTTTGAAGTTAGAGCCTGAAATGTCAGAAAACGGCTTTTCAGCCCATAACAAACTTGGTCCAGGCAATGCAAGCTGAAACTCGGTCCAAAATTAAAATAGCAGTCTGTGCATGAATAAAACCTATTCTGCAACACAGAGACACATATCTGAAGGTGTTAGAAGTGTTTTGCATGAATTTTGAAGTTAGAGCCTGAAATGTCAGAAAACAGCGTTTCAGCCCATAACAAACTTGGTTCTGGCAATGCAGGCTGAAACTCGGTCCAAAATTAAAATTGCAGCCTGTGCATGAATAAAACCTATTTTGCAACACAGAGAAACATGTCTTAAGGTGTTAGAAGTGTTTTGCATGATTTTTTAAGTTAGAGCCTGAAATGTCAGAAAACGGCTTTTCAGCACATAACAAACTTGGTTCAGGCAATGCAAGCTGAATCTCTCTCCCACTTTAAAATATCAGTCTGTGCATGAATAAAACCTATTTTGCAACACAGAGAAACATATCTGAAGGTGTTAGAAGTGTTTTGCATGATTTTTGAAGTTAGAGCCTGAAATGTCAGAAAACAGCGTTTCAGCGCAGAACAAACTTGGTTCCAGCAATGCAAGCTGAATCTTGGTCCCACTTTAAAATATCAGTCTGTGCATGAATAAAACCTATTTTGCAACACAGAGAAACATATCTGAAGGTGTTAGAAGTGTTTTGCATGATTTTTGAAGTTAGAGCCTGAAATGTCAGAAAACGGCTTTTCAGCACATAACAAACTTGGTTCAGGCAATGCAAGCTGAAACTCGGTCCAAAATTAAAATTGAAGTCTGTGCATGAATAAAACCTATTTTGCAACACAGAGAAACATATCTGAAGGTGTTAGAAGTGTTTTGCATGATTTTTGAAGTTAGAGCCTGAAATGTCAGAAAACGGCTTTTCAGCACATAACAAACTTGGTTCAGGCAATGCAAGCTGAAACTCGGTCCAAAATTAAAATTGAAGTCTGTGCATGAATAAAACCTATTTTGCAACACAGAGAAACATATCTGAAGGTGTTAGAAGTGTTTTGCATGATTTTTGAAGTTAGAGCCTGAAATGTCAGAAAACGGCTTTTCAGCCCATAACAAACTTGGTCCAGGCAATGCAAGCTGAAACTCGGTCCAAAATTAAAATAGCAGTCTGTGCATGAATAAAACCTATTCTGCAACACAGAGACACATATCTGAAGGTGTTAGAAGTGTTTTGCATGATTTTTGAAGTTAGAGCCTAAAATGTCAGAAAACAGCGTTTCAGCGCAGAACAAACTTGGTTCCAGCAATGCAAGCTGAATCTTGGTCCCACTTTAAAATAACAGTCTGTGCATGAATAAAACCTATTTTGCAACACAGAGAAACATATCTGAAGGTGTTAGAAGTGTTTTGCATGAATTTTGAAGTTAGAGCCTGAAATGTCAGAAAACAGCGTTTCAGCCCATAACAAACTTGGTTCTGGCAATGCAGGCTGAAACTCGGTCCAAAATTAAAATTGCAGCCTGTGCATGAATAAAACCTATTTTGCAACACAGAGAAACATGTCTTAAGGTGTTAGAAGTGTTTTGCATGATTTTTTAAGTTAGAGCCTGAAATGTCAGAAAACGGCTTTTCAGCACATAACAAACTTGGTTCAGGCAATGCAAGCTGAATCTCTCTCCCACTTTAAAATATCAGTCTGTGCATGAATAAAACCTATTTTGCAACACAGAGAAACATATCTGAAGGTGTTAGAAGTGTTTTGCATGATTTTTGAAGTTAGAGCCTGAAATGTCAGAAAACAGCGTTTCAGCGCAGAACAAACTTGGTTCCAGCAATGCAAGCTGAATCTTGGTCCCACTTTAAAATATCAGTCTGTGCATGAATAAAACCTATTTTGCAACACAGAGAAACATATCTGAAGGTGTTAGAAGTGTTTTGCATGAATTTTGAAGTTAGAGCCTGAAATGTCAGAAAACAGCGTTTCAGCCCATAACAAACTTGGTTCTGGCAATGCAGGCTGAAACTCGGTCCAAAATTAAAATTGCAGCCTGTGCATGAATAAAACCTATTTTGCAACACAGAGAAACATGTCTTAAGGTGTTAGAAGTGTTTTGCATGATTTTTTAAGTTAGAGCCTGAAATGTCAGAAAACGGCTTTTCAGCACATAACAAACTTGGTTCAGGCAATGCAAGCTGAATCTCTCTCCCACTTTAAAATATCAGTCTGTGCATGAATAAAACCTATTTTGCAACACAGAGAAACATATCTGAAGGTGTTAGAAGTGTTTTGCATGATTTTTGAAGTTAGAGCCTGAAATGTCAGAAAACAGCGTTTCAGCGCAGAACAAACTTGGTTCCAGCAATGCAAGCTGAATCTTGGTCCCACTTTAAAATATCAGTCTGTGCATGAATAAAACCTATTTTGCAACACAGAGAAACATATCTGAAGGTGTTAGAAGTGTTTTGCATGATTTTTGAAGTTAGAGCCTGAAATGTCAGAAAACGGCTTTTCAGCGCAGAACAAACTTGGTTCCAGCAATGCAAGCTGAATCTTGGTCCCACTTTAAAATAACAGTCTGTGCATGAATAAAACCTATTTTGCAACACAGAGAAACATATCTGAAGGTGTTAGAAGTGTTTTGCATGAATTTTGAAGTTAGAGCCTGAAATGTCAGAAAACAGCGTTTCAGCCCATAACAAACTTGGTTCTGGCAATGCAGGCTGAAACTCGGTCCAAAATTAAAATTGCAGCCTGTGCATGAATAAAACCTATTTTGCAACACAGAGAAACATGTCTTAAGGTGTTAGAAGTGTTTTGCATGATTTTTTAAGTTAGAGCCTGAAATGTCAGAAAACGGCTTTTCAGCACATAACAAACTTGGTTCAGGCAATGCAAGCTGAATCTCTCTCCCACTTTAAAATATCAGTCTGTGCATGAATAAAACCTATTTTGCAACACAGAGAAACATATCTGAAGGTGTTAGAAGTGTTTTGCATGATTTTTGAAGTTAGAGCCTGAAATGTCAGAAAACAGCGTTTCAGCGCAGAACAAACTTGGTTCCAGCAATGCAAGCTGAATCTTGGTCCCACTTTAAAATATCAGTCTGTGCATGAATAAAACCTATTTTGCAACACAGAGAAACATATCTGAAGGTGTTAGAAGTGTTTTGCATGATTTTTGAAGTTAGAGCCTGAAATGTCAGAAAACGGCTTTTCAGCACATAACAAACTTGGTTCAGGCAATGCAAGCTGAAACTCGGTCCAAAATTAAAATTGAAGTCTGTGCATGAATAAAACCTATTTTGCAACACAGAGAAACATATCTGAAGGTGTTAGAAGTGGTTTGCATGATTTTTGAAGTTAGAGCCTGAAATGTCAGAAAACGGCTTTTCAGCACATAACAAACTTGGTTCAGGCAATGCAAGCTGAAACTCGGTCCAAAATTAAAATTGAAGTCTGTGCATGAATAAAACCTATTTTGCAACACATAGAAACATATCTGAAGGTGTTAGAAGTGTTTTGCATGATTTTTGAAGTTAGAGCCTGAAATGTCAGAAAACGGCTTTTCAGCCCATAACAAACTTGGTCCAGGCAATGCAAGCTGAAACTCGGTCCAAAATTAAAATAGCAGTCTGTGCATGAATAAAACCTATTCTACAACACAGAGACACATATCTGAAGGTGTTAGAAGTGTTTTGCATGATTTTTGAAGTTAGAGCCTGAAATGTCAGAAAACAGCGTTTCAGCGCAGAACAAACTTGGTTCCAGCAATGCAAGCTGAATCTTGGTCCCACTTTAAAATAACAGTCTGTGCATGAATAAAACCTATTTTGCAACACAGAGAAACATATCTGAAGGTGTTAGAAGTGTTTTGCATGATTTTTGAAGTTAGAGCCTGAAATGTCAGAAAACAGCGTTTCAGCGCAGAACAAACTTGGTTCCAGCAATGCAAGATGAATCTTGGTCCCAATTTAAAATATCAGTATGTGCATGAATAAAACCTATTTTGCAACACAGAGAAACATATCTGAAGGTGTTAGAAGTGTTTTGCATGATTTTTGAAGTTAGAGCCTGAAATGTCAGAAAACGGCTTTTCAGCACATAACAAACTTGGTTCAGGCAATGCAAGCTGAAACTCGGTCCAAAATTAAAATTGAAGTCTGTGCATGAATAAAACCTATTTTGCAACACAGAGAAACATATCTGAAGGTGTTAGAAGTGTTTTGCATGATTTTTGAAGTTAGAGCCTGAAATGTCAGAAAACAGCGTTTCAGTGCAGAACAAACTTGGTTCCAGCAATGCAAGCTGAATCTTGGTCCCACTTTAAAATATCAGTCTGTGCATGAATAAAACCTATTTTGCAACACAGAGAAACATATCTGAAGGTGTTAGAAGTGTTTTGCATGATTTTTTAAGTTAGAGCCTGAAATGTCAGAAAACAGCGTTTCAGCGCAGAACAAACTTGCTTCTGGCAATGCAGGCTGAAACTCGGTCCAATATTAAAATTGCAGTCTGTGCATTAATAAAACCTATTTTGCAACACAGAGAAACATATTTGAAGGTGTTAGAAGTGTTTTGCATGATTTTTGAAGTTAGAGCCTGAAATGTCAGAAAACGGCTTTTCAGCACATAACAAACTTGGTTCCAGCAATGCAAGCTGAATCTTGGTCCCACTTTAAAATATCAGTCTGTGCATGAATAAAACCTATTTTGCAACACAGAGAAACATATCTGAAGGTGTTAGAAGTGTTTTGCATGATTTTTGAAGTTAGAGCCTGAAATGTCAGAAAACGGCTTTTCAGCCCATAACAAACTTGGTCCAGGCAATGCAAGCTGAAACTCGGTCCAAAATTAAAATAGCAGTCTGTGCATGAATAAAACCTATTCTGCAACACAGAGACACATATCTGAAGGTGTTAGAAGTGTTTTGCATGAATTTTGAAGTTAGAGCCTGAAATGTCAGAAAACAGCGTTTCAGCCCATAACAAACTTGGTTCTAGCAATGCAGGCTGAAACTCGGTCCAAAATTAAAATTGCAGCCTGTGCATGAATAAAACCTATTTTGCAACACAGAGAAACATGTCTTAAGGTGTTAGAAGTGTTTTGCATGATTTTTTAAGTTAGAGCCTGAAATGTCAGAAAACGGCTTTTCAGCACATAACAAACTTGGTTCAGGCAATGCAAGCTGAATCTCTCTCCCACTTTAAAATATCAGTCTGTGCATGAATAAAACCTATTTTGCAACACAGAGAAACATATCTGAAGGTGTTAGAAGTGTTTTGCATGATTTTTGAAGTTAGAGCCTGAAATGTCAGAAAACAGCGTTTCAGCGCAGAACAAACTTGGTTCCAGCAATGCAAGCTGAATCTTGGTCCCACTTTAAAATATCAGTCTGTGCATGAATAAAACCTATTTTGCAACACAGAGAAACATATCTGAAGGTGTTAGAAGTGTTTTGCATGATTTTTGAAGTTAGAGCCTGAAATGTCAGAAAACGGCTTTTCAGCACATAACAAACTTGGTTCAGGTAATGCAAGCTGAAACTCGGTCCAAAATTAAAATTGAAGTCTGTGCATGAATAAAACCTATTTTGCAACACAGAGAAACATATCTGAAGGTGTTAGAAGTGTTTTGCATGATTTTTGAAGTTAGAGCCTGAAATGTCAGAAAACGGCTTTTCAGCACATAACAAACTTGGTTCAGGCAATGCAAGCTGAAACTCGGTCCAAAATTAAAATTGAAGTCTGTGCATGAATAAAACCTATTTTGCAACACAGAGAAACATATCTGAAGGTGTTAGAAGTGTTTTGCATGATTTTTGAAGTTAGAGCCTGAAATGTCAGAAAACGGCTTTTCAGCCCATAACAAACTTGGTCCAGGCAATGCAAGCTGAAACTCGGTCCAAAATTAAAATAGCAGTCTGTGCATGAATAAAACCTATTCTGCAACACAGAGACACATATCTGAAGGTGTTAGAAGTGTTTTGCATGATTTTTGAAGTTAGAGCCTGAAATGTCAGAAAACAGCGTTTCAGCCCATAACAAACTTGGTTCTGGCAATGCAGGCTGAAACTCGGTCCAAAATTAAAATTGCAGCCTGTGCATGAATAAAACCTATTTTGCAACACAGAGAAACATGTCTTAAGGTGTTAGAAGTGTTTTGCATGATTTTTTAAGTTAGAGCCTGAAATGTCAGAAAACGGCTTTTCAGCACATAACAAACTTGGTTCAGGCAATGCAAGCTGAATCTCTCTCCCACTTTAAAATATCAGTCTGTGCATGAATAAAACCTATTTTGCAACACAGAGAAACATATCTGAAGGTGTTAGAAGTGTTTTGCATGATTTTTGAAGTTAGAGCCTGAAATGTCAGAAAACAGCGTTTCAGCGCAGAACAAACTTGGTTCCAGCAATGCAAGCTGAATCTTGGTCCCACTTTAAAATATCAGTCTGTGCATGAATAAAACCTATTTTGCAACACAGAGAAACATATCTGAAGGTGTTAGAAGTGTTTTGCATGATTTTTGAAGTTAGAGCCTGAAATGTCAGAAAACGGCTTTTCAGCACATAACAAACTTGGTTCAGGCAATGCAAGCTGAAACTCGGTCCAAAATTAAAATTGAAGTCTGTGCATGAATAAAACCTATTTTGCAACACAGAGAAACATATCTGAAGGTGTTAGAAGTGGTTTGCATGATTTTTGAAGTTAGAGCCTGAAATGTCAGAAAACGGCTTTTCAGCACATAACAAACTTGGTTCAGGCAATGCAAGCTGAAACTCGGTCCAAAATTAAAATTGAAGTCTGTGCATGAATAAAACCTATTTTGCAACACATAGAAACATATCTGAAGGTGTTAGAAGTGTTTTGCATGATTTTTGAAGTTAGAGCCTGAAATGTCAGAAAACGGCTTTTCAGCCCATAACAAACTTGGTCCAGGCAATGCAAGCTGAAACTCGGTCCAAAATTAAAATAGCAGTCTGTGCATGAATAAAACCTATTCTACAACACAGAGACACATATCTGAAGGTGTTAGAAGTGTTTTGCATGATTTTTGAAGTTAGAGCCTGAAATGTCAGAAAACAGCGTTTCAGCGCAGAACAAACTTGGTTCCAGCAATGCAAGCTGAATCTTGGTCCCACTTTAAAATAACAGTCTGTGCATGAATAAAACCTATTTTGCAACACAGAGAAACATATCTGAAGGTGTTAGAAGTGTTTTGCATGATTTTTGAAGTTAGAGCCTGAAATGTCAGAAAACAGCGTTTCAGCGCAGAACAAACTTGGTTCCAGCAATGCAAGATGAATCTTGGTCCCAATTTAAAATATCAGTATGTGCATGAATAAAACCTATTTTGCAACACAGAGAAACATATCTGAAGGTGTTAGAAGTGTTTTGCATGATTTTTGAAGTTAGAGCCTGAAATGTCAGAAAACGGCTTTTCAGCACATAACAAACTTGGTTCAGGCAATGCAAGCTGAAACTCGGTCCAAAATTAAAATTGAAGTCTGTGCATGAATAAAACCTATTTTGCAACACAGAGAAACATATCTGAAGGTGTTAGAAGTGTTTTGCATGATTTTTGAAGTTAGAGCCTGAAATGTCAGAAAACAGCGTTTCAGTGCAGAACAAACTTGGTTCCAGCAATGCAAGCTGAATCTTGGTCCCACTTTAAAATATCAGTCTGTGCATGAATAAAACCTATTTTGCAACACAGAGAAACATATCTGAAGGTGTTAGAAGTGTTTTGCATGATTTTTTAAGTTAGAGCCTGAAATGTCAGAAAACAGCGTTTCAGCGCAGAACAAACTTGCTTCTGGCAATGCAGGCTGAAACTCGGTCCAATATTAAAATTGCAGTCTGTGCATTAATAAAACCTATTTTGCAACACAGAGAAACATATTTGAAGGTGTTAGAAGTGTTTTGCATGATTTTTGAAGTTAGAGCCTGAAATGTCAGAAAACGGCTTTTCAGCACATAACAAACTTGGTTCCAGCAATGCAAGCTGAATCTTGGTCCCACTTTAAAATATCAGTCTGTGCATGAATAAAACCTATTTTGCAACACAGAGAAACATATCTGAAGGTGTTAGAAGTGTTTTGCATGATTTTTGAAGTTAGAGCCTGAAATGTCAGAAAACGGCTTTTCAGCCCATAACAAACTTGGTCCAGGCAATGCAAGCTGAAACTCGGTCCAAAATTAAAATAGCAGTCTGTGCATGAATAAAACCTATTCTGCAACACAGAGACACATATCTGAAGGTGTTAGAAGTGTTTTGCATGAATTTTGAAGTTAGAGCCTGAAATGTCAGAAAACAGCGTTTCAGCCCATAACAAACTTGGTTCTAGCAATGCAGGCTGAAACTCGGTCCAAAATTAAAATTGCAGCCTGTGCATGAATAAAACCTATTTTGCAACACAGAGAAACATGTCTTAAGGTGTTAGAAGTGTTTTGCATGATTTTTTAAGTTAGAGCCTGAAATGTCAGAAAACGGCTTTTCAGCACATAACAAACTTGGTTCAGGCAATGCAAGCTGAATCTCTCTCCCACTTTAAAATATCAGTCTGTGCATGAATAAAACCTATTTTGCAACACAGAGAAACATATCTGAAGGTGTTAGAAGTGTTTTGCATGATTTTTGAAGTTAGAGCCTGAAATGTCAGAAAACAGCGTTTCAGCGCAGAACAAACTTGGTTCCAGCAATGCAAGCTGAATCTTGGTCCCACTTTAAAATATCAGTCTGTGCATGAATAAAACCTATTTTGCAACACAGAGAAACATATCTGAAGGTGTTAGAAGTGTTTTGCATGATTTTTGAAGTTAGAGCCTGAAATGTCAGAAAACGGCTTTTCAGCACATAACAAACTTGGTTCAGGCAATGCAAGCTGAAACTCGGTCCAAAATTAAAATTGAAGTCTGTGCATGAATAAAACCTATTTTGCAACACAGAGAAACATATCTGAAGGTGTTAGAAGTGTTTTGCATGATTTTTGAAGTTAGAGCCTGAAATGTCAGAAAACGGCTTTTCAGCACATAACAAACTTGGTTCCAGCAATGCAAGCTGAATCTTGGTCCCACTTTAAAATATCAGTCTGTGCATGAATAAAACCTATTTTGCAACACAGAGAAACATATCTGAAGGTGTTAGAAGTGTTTTGCATGATTTTTGAAGTTAGAGCCTGAAATGTCAGAAAACGGCTTTTCAGCCCATAACAAACTTGGTCCAGGCAATGCAAGCTGAAACTCGGTCCAAAATTAAAATAGCAGTCTGTGCATGAATAAAACCTATTCTGCAACACAGAGACACATATCTGAAGGTGTTAGAAGTGTTTTGCATGAATTTTGAAGTTAGAGCCTGAAATGTCAGAAAACAGCGTTTCAGCCCATAACAAACTTGGTTCTAGCAATGCAGGCTGAAACTCGGTCCAAAATTAAAATTGCAGCCTGTGCATGAATAAAACCTATTTTGCAACACAGAGAAACATGTCTTAAGGTGTTAGAAGTGTTTTGCATGATTTTTTAAGTTAGAGCCTGAAATGTCAGAAAACGGCTTTTCAGCACATAACAAACTTGGTTCAGGCAATGCAAGCTGAATCTCTCTCCCACTTTAAAATATCAGTCTGTGCATGAATAAAACCTATTTTGCAACACAGAGAAACATATCTGAAGGTGTTAGAAGTGTTTTGCATGATTTTTGAAGTTAGAGCCTGAAATGTCAGAAAACAGCGTTTCAGCGCAGAACAAACTTGGTTCCAGCAATGCAAGCTGAATCTTGGTCCCACTTTAAAATATCAGTCTGTGCATGAATAAAACCTATTTTGCAACACAGAGAAACATATCTGAAGGTGTTAGAAGTGTTTTGCATGATTTTTGAAGTTAGAGCCTGAAATGTCAGAAAACGGCTTTTCAGCACATAACAAACTTGGTTCAGGTAATGCAAGCTGAAACTCGGTCCAAAATTAAAATTGAAGTCTGTGCATGAATAAAACCTATTTTGCAACACAGAGAAACATATCTGAAGGTGTTAGAAGTGTTTTGCATGATTTTTGAAGTTAGAGCCTGAAATGTCAGAAAACGGCTTTTCAGCACATAACAAACTTGGTTCAGGCAATGCAAGCTGAAACTCGGTCCAAAATTAAAATTGAAGTCTGTGCATGAATAAAACCTATTTTGCAACACAGAGAAACATATCTGAAGGTGTTAGAAGTGTTTTGCATGATTTTTGAAGTTAGAGCCTGAAATGTCAGAAAACGGCTTTTCAGCCCATAACAAACTTGGTCCAGGCAATGCAAGCTGAAACTCGGTCCAAAATTAAAATAGCAGTCTGTGCATGAATAAAACCTATTCTGCAACACAGAGACACATATCTGAAGGTGTTAGAAGTGTTTTGCATGATTTTTGAAGTTAGAGCCTGAAATGTCAGAAAACAGCGTTTCAGCGCAGAACAAACTTGGTTCCAGCAATGCAAGCTGAATCTTGGTCCCACTTTAAAATATCAGTCTGTGCATGAATAAAACCTATTTTGCAACACAGAGAAACATATCTGAAGGTGTTAGAAGTGTTTTGCATGATTTTTGAAGTTAGAGCCTGAAGTGTCAGAAAACAGCGTTTCAACGCAGAACAAACTTGGTTCCAGCAATGCAAGCTGAATCTGTCTCCCACTTTAAAATATCAGTCTGTGCATGAATAAAACCTATTTTGCAACACAGAGAAACATATCTGAAGGTGTTAGAAGTGTTTTGCATGATTTTTGAAGTTAGAGCCTGAAATGTCAGAAAACAGCGTTTCAGCGCAGAACAAACTTGGTTCCAGCAATGCAAGCTGAATCTTGGTCCCAATTTAAAATATCAGTCTGTGCATGAATAAAACCTATTTTGCAACACAGAGAAACATATCTGAAGGTGTTAGAAGTGTTTTGCATGATTTTTGAAGTTAGAGCCTGAAGTGTCAGAAAACAGCGTTTCAGCGCAGAACAAACTTGGTTCTGGCAATGCAGGCTGAAACTCGGTCCAAAATTAAAATTGCAGCCTGTGCATGAATAAAACCTATTTTGCAACACAGAGAAACATATCTGAAGGTGTTAGAAGTGTTTTGCATGATTTTTGAAGTTAGAGCCTGAAATGTCAGAAAACGGCTTTTCAGCACATAACAAACTTGGTTCAGGCAATGCAAGCTGAAACTCGGTCCAAAATTAAAATTGCAGTCTGTGCATGAATAAAACCTATTTTGCAACACAGAGAAACATATCTGAAGGTGTTAGAAGTGTTTTGCATGATTTTTGAAGTTAGAGCCTGAAATGTCAGAAAACAGCGTTTCAGCGCAGAACAAACTTGGTTCCAGCAATGCAAGCTGAATCTTGGTCCCACTTTAAAATATCAGTCTGTGCATGAATAAAACCTATTTTGCAACACAGAGAAACATATCTGAAGGTGTTAGAAGTGTTTTGCATGATTTTTTAAGTTAGAGCCTGAAATGTCAGAAAACAGCGTTTCAGCGCAGAACAAACTTGGTTCCAGCAATGCAAGCTGAATCTGTCTCCCACTTTAAAATATCAGTCTGTGCATGAATAAAACCTATTTTGCAACACAGAGAAACATATCTGAAGGTGTTAGAAGTGTTTTGCATGATTTTTGAAGTTAGAGCCTGAAATGTCAGAAAACAGCGTTTCAGCGCAGAACAAACTTGGTTCCAGCAATGCAAGCTGAATCTTGGTCCCAATTTAAAATATCAGTCTGTGCATGAATAAAACCTATTTTGCAACACAGAGAAACATATCTGAAGGTGTTAGAAGTGTTTTGCATGATTTTTGAAGTTAGAGCCTGAAGTGTCAGAAAACAGCGTTTCAGCGCAGAACAAACTTGATTCTGGCAATGCAGGCTGAAACTCGGTCCAAAATTAAAATTGCAGCCTGTGCATGAATAAAACCTATTTTGCAACACAGAGAAACATATCTGAAGGTGTTAGAAGTGTTTTGCATGATGTTTGAAGTTAGAGCCTGAAATGTCAGAAAACGGCTTTTCAGCACATAACAAACTTGGTTCAGGCAATGCAAGCTGAAACTCGGTCCAAAATTAAAATTGCAGTCTGTGCATGAATAAAACCTATTTTGCAACACAGAGAAACATATCTGAAGGTGTTAGAAGTGTTTTGCATGATTTTTGAAGTTAGAGCCTGAAATGTCAGAAAACAGCGTTTCAGCGCAGAACAAACTTGGTTCCAGCAATGCAAGCTGAATCTTGGTCCCACTTTAAAATATCAGTCTGTGCATGAATAAAACCTATTTTGCAACACAGAGAAACATATCTGAAGGTGTTAGAAGTGTTTTGCATGATTTTTTAAGTTAGAGCCTGAAATGTCAGAAAACAGCGTTTCAGCGCAGAACAAACTTGCTTCTGGCAATGCAGGCTGAAACTCGGTCCAATATTAAAATTGCAGTCTGTGCATTAATAAAACCTATTTTGCAACACAGAGAAACATATTTGAAGGTGTTAGAAGTGTTTTGCATGATTTTTGAAGTTAGAGCCTGAAATGTCAGAAAACGGCTTTTCAGCACATAACAAACTTGGTTCCAGCAATGCAAGCTGAATCTTGGTCCCACTTTAAAATATCAGTCTGTGCATGAATAAAACCTATTTTGCAACACAGAGAAACATATCTGAAGGTGTTAGAAGTGTTTTGCATGATTTTTGAAGTTAGAGCCTGAAATGTCAGAAAACAGCGTTTCAGCGCAGAACAAACTTGGTTCCAGCAATGCAAGCTGAATCTTGGTCCCACTTTAAAATATCAGTCTGTGCATGAATAAAACCTATTTTGCAACACAGAGAAACATATCTGAAGGTGTTAGAAGTGTTTTGCATGATTTTTGAAGTTAGAGCCTGAAATGTCAGAAAACGGCTTTTCAGCACATAACAAACTTGGTTCAGGCAATGCAAGCTGAAACTCGGTCCAAAATTAAAATTGAAGTCTGTGCATGAATAAAACCTATTTTGCAACACAGAGAAACATATCTGAAGGTGTTAGAAGTGTTTTGCATGATTTTTGAAGTTAGAGCCTGAAATGTCAGAAAACGGCGTTTCAGCACATAACAAACTTGGTTCAGGCAATGCAAGCTGAAACTCGGTCCAAAATTAAAATTGCAGTCTTTGCATGAATAAAACCTATTTTGCAACACAGATAAACATATTTGAAGGTGTTAGAAGTGTTTTGCATGATTTTTGAAGTTAGAGCCTGAAATGTCAGAAAACGGCTTTTCAGCCCATAACAAACTTGGTCCAGGCAATGCAAGCTGAAACTCGGTCCAAAATTAAAATAGCAGTCTGTGCATGAATAAAACCTATTCTGCAACACAGAGACACATATCTGAAGGTGTTAGAAGTGTTTTGCATGATTTTTGAAGTTAGAGCCTGAAATGTCAGAAAACGGCTTTTCAGCACATAACAAACTTGGTTCAGGCAATGCAAGCTGAAACTCGGTCCAAAATTAAAATTGAAGTCTGTGCATGAATAAAACCTATTTTGCAACACAGAGAAACATATCTGAAGGTGTTAGAAGTGTTTTGCATGATTTTTGAAGTTAGAGCCTGAAATGTCAGAAAACGGCTTTTCAGCCCATAACAAACTTGGTCCAGGCAATGCAAGCTGAAACTCGGTCCAAAATTAAAATAGCAGTCTGTGCATGAATAAAACCTATTCTGCAACACAGAGACACATATCTGAAGGTGTTAGAAGTGTTTTGCATGAATTTTGAAGTTAGAGCCTGAAATGTCAGAAAACAGCGTTTCAGCCCATAACAAACTTGGTTCTGGCAATGCAGGCTGAAACTCGGTCCAAAATTAAAATTGCAGCCTGTGCATGAATAAAACCTATTTTGCAACACAGAGAAACATGTCTTAAGGTGTTAGAAGTGTTTTGCATGATTTTTGAAGTTAGAGCCTGAAATGTCAGAAAACAGCGTTTCAGCGCAGAACAAACTTGGTTCCAGCAATGCAAGCTGAATCTTGGTCCCACTTTAAAATATCAGTCTGTGCATGAATAAAACCTATTTTGCAACACAGAGAAACATATCTGAAGGTGTTAGAAGTGTTTTGCATGATTTTTTAAGTTAGAGCCTGAAATGTCAGAAAACAGCGTTTCAGCGCAGAACAAACTTGGTTCCAGCAATGCAAGCTGAATCTGTCTCCCACTTTAAAATATCAGTCTGTGCATGAATAAAACCTATTTTGCAACACAGAGAAACATATCTGAAGCTGTTAGAAGTGTTTTGCATGATTTTTGAAGTTAGAGCCTGAAGTGTCAGAAAACAGCGTTTCAGCGCAGAACAAACTTGGTTCCAGCAATGCAAGCTGAATCTTGGTCCCAATTTAAAATATCAGTCTGTGCATGAATAAAACCTATTTTGCAACACAGAGAAACATATCTGAAGGTGTTAGAAGTGTTTTGCATGATTTTTGAAGTTAGAGCCTGAAGTGTCAGAAAACAGCGTTTCAGCGCAGAACAAACTTGATTCTGGCAATGCAGGCTGAAACTCGGTCCAAAATTAAAATTGCAGCCTGTGCATGAATAAAACCTATTTTGCAACACAGAGAAACATATCTGAAGGTGTTAGAAGTGTTTTGCATGATGTTTGAAGTTAGAGCCTGAAATGTCAGAAAACGGCTTTTCAGCACATAACAAACTTGGTTCAGGCAATGCAAGCTGAAACTCGGTCCAAAATTAAAATTGCAGTCTGTGCATGAATAAAACCTATTTTGCAACACAGAGAAACATATCTGAAGGTGTTAGAAGTGTTTTGCATGATTTTTGAAGTTAGAGCCTGAAATGTCAGAAAACAGCGTTTCAGCGCAGAACAAACTTGGTTCCAGCAATGCAAGCTGAATCTTGGTCCCACTTTAAAATATCAGTCTGTGCATGAATAAAACCTATTTTGCAACACAGAGAAACATATCTGAAGGTGTTAGAAGTGTTTTGCATGATTTTTTAAGTTAGAGCCTGAAATGTCAGAAAACAGCGTTTCAGCGCAGAACAAACTTGCTTCTGGCAATGCAGGCTGAAACTCGGTCCAATATTAAAATTGCAGTCTGTGCATTAATAAAACCTATTTTGCAACACAGAGAAACATATTTGAAGGTGTTAGAAGTGTTTTGCATGATTTTTGAAGTTAGAGCCTGAAATGTCAGAAAACGGCTTTTCAGCACATAACAAACTTGGTTCCAGCAATGCAAGCTGAATCTTGGTCCCACTTTAAAATATCAGTCTGTGCATGAATAAAACCTATTTTGCAACACAGAGAAACATATCTGAAGGTGTTAGAAGTGTTTTGCATGATTTTTGAAGTTAGAGCCTGAAATGTCAGAAAACAGCGTTTCAGCGCAGAACAAACTTGGTTCCAGCAATGCAAGCTGAATCTTGGTCCCACTTTAAAATATCAGTCTGTGCATGAATAAAACCTATTTTGCAACACAGAGAAACATATCTGAAGGTGTTAGAAGTGTTTTGCATGATTTTTGAAGTTAGAGCCTGAAATGTCAGAAAACGGCTTTTCAGCACATAACAAACTTGGTTCAGGCAATGCAAGCTGAAACTCGGTCCAAAATTAAAATTGAAGTCTGTGCATGAATAAAACCTATTTTGCAACACAGAGAAACATATCTGAAGGTGTTAGAAGTGTTTTGCATGATTTTTGAAGTTAGAGCCTGAAATGTCAGAAAACGGCGTTTCAGCACATAACAAACTTGGTTCAGGCAATGCAAGCTGAAACTCGGTCCAAAATTAAAATTGCAGTCTTTGCATGAATAAAACCTATTTTGCAACACAGATAAACATATTTGAAGGTGTTAGAAGTGTTTTGCATGATTTTTGAAGTTAGAGCCTGAAATGTCAGAAAACGGCTTTTCAGCCCATAACAAACTTGGTCCAGGCAATGCAAGCTGAAACTCGGTCCAAAATTAAAA
Source organism: Garra rufa (assembly GCF_049309525.1). Lineage (NCBI taxonomy): Eukaryota > Metazoa > Chordata > Actinopteri > Cypriniformes > Cyprinidae > Garra > Garra rufa. Next base: position 47,675 of record NW_027394284.1, read on the forward strand.
TAGCAGTCTGTGCATGAATAAAACCTATTCTGCAACACAGAGACACATATCTGAAGGTGTTAGAAGTGTTTTGCATGATTTTTGAAGTTACAGCCTGAAATGTCAGAAAACGGCTTTTCAGCACATAACAAACTTGGTTCAGGCAATGCAAGCTGAAACTCGGTCCAAAATTAAAATTGAAGTCTGTGCATGAATAAAACCTATTTTGCAACACAGAGAAACATATCTGAAGGTGTTAGAAGTGTTTTGCATGATTTTTGAAGTTAGAGCCTGAAATGTCAGAAAACGGCTTTTCAGCCCATAACAAACTTGGTCCAGGCAATGCAAGCTGAAACTCGGTCCAAAATTAAAATAGCAGTCTGTGCATGAATAAAACCTATTCTGCAACACAGAGACACATATCTGAAGGTGTTAGAAGTGTTTTGCATGAATTTTGAAGTTAGAGCCTGAAATGTCAGAAAACAGCGTTTCAGCCCATAACAAACTTGGTTCTGGCAATGCAGGCTGAAACTCGGTCCAAAATTAAAATTGCAGCCTGTGCATGAATAAAACCTATTTTGCAACACAGAGAAACATGTCTTAAGGTGTTAGAAGTGTTTTGCATGATTTTTTAAGTTAGAGCCTGAAATGTCAGAAAACGGCTTTTCAGCACATAACAAACTTGGTTCAGGCAATGCAAGCTGAATCTCTCTCCCACTTTAAAATATCAGTCTGTGCATGAATAAAACCTATTTTGCAACACAGAGAAACATATCTGAAGGTGTTAGAAGTGTTTTGCATGATTTTTGAAGTTAGAGCCTGAAATGTCAGAAAACAGCGTTTCAGCGCAGAACAAACTTGGTTCCAGCAATGCAAGCTGAATCTTGGTCCCACTTTAAAATATCAGTCTGTGCATGAATAAAACCTATTTTGCAACACAGAGAAACATATCTGAAGGTGTTAGAAGTGTTTTGCATGATTTTTTAAGTTAGAGCCTGAAATGTCAGAAAACAGCGTTTCAGCGCAGAACAAACTTGCTTCTGGCAATGCAGGCTGAAACTCGGTCCAATATTAAAATTGCAGTCTGTGCATTAATAAAACCTATTTTGCAACACAGAGAAACATATTTGAAGGTGTTAGAAGTGTTTTGCATGATTTTTGAAGTTAGAGCCTGAAATGTCAGAAAACGGCTTTTCAGCACATAACAAACTTGGTTCCAGCAATGCAAGCTGAATCTTGGTCCCACTTTAAAATATCAGTCTGTGCATGAATAAAACCTATTTTGCAACACAGAGAAACATATCTGAAGGTGTTAGAAGTGTTTTGCATGATTTTTGAAGTTAGAGCCTGAAATGTCAGAAAACGGCTTTTCAGCCCATAACAAACTTGGTCCAGGCAATGCAAGCTGAAACTCGGTCCAAAATTAAAATAGCAGTCTGTGCATGAATAAAACCTATTCTGCAACACAGAGACACATATCTGAAGGTGTTAGAAGTGTTTTGCATGATTTTTGAAGTTAGAGCCTGAAATGTCAGAAAACAGCGTTTCAGCGCAGAACAAACTTGGTTCCAGCAATGCAAGCTGAATCTTGGTCCCACTTTAAAATAACAGTCTGTGCATGAATAAAACCTATTTTGCAACACAGAGAAACATATCTGAAGGTGTTAGAAGTGTTTTGCATGATTTTTGAAGTTAGAGCCTGAAGTGTCAGAAAACAGCGTTTCAGCGCAGAACAAACTTGGTTCTGGCAATGCAGGCTGAAACTCGGTCCAAAATTAAAATTGCAGCCTGTGCATGAATAAAACCTATTTTGCAACACAGAGAAACATATCTGAAGGTGTTAGAAGTGTTTTGCATGATTTTTGAAGTTAGAGCCTGAAATGTCAGAAAACGGCTTTTCAGCACATAACAAACTTGGTTCAGGCAATGCAAGCTGAAACTCGGTCCAAAATTAAAATTGCAGTCTGTGCATGAATAAAACCTATTTTGCAACACAGAGAAACATATCTGAAGGTGTTAGAAGTGTTTTGCATGATTTTTGAAGTTAGAGCCTGAAATGTCAGAAAACAGCGTTTCAGCGCAGAACAAACTTGGTTCCAGCAATGCAAGCTGAATCTTGGTCCCACTTTAAAATATCAGTCTGTGCATGAATAAAACCTATTTTGCAACACAGAGAAACATATCTGAAGGTGTTAGAAGTGTTTTGCATGATTTTTTAAGTTAGAGCCTGAAATGTCAGAAAACAGCGTTTCAGCGCAGAATAAACTTGGTTCCAGCAATGCAAGCTGAATCTGTCTCCCACTTTAAAATATCAGTCTGTGCATGAATAAAACCTATTTTGCAACACAGAGAAACATATCTGAAGGTGTTAGAAGTGTTTTGCATGATTTTTGAAGTTAGAGCCTGAAATGTCAGAAAACAGCGTTTCAGCGCAGAACAAACTTGGTTCCAGCAATGCAAGATGAATCTTGGTCCCAATTTAAAATATCAGTCTGTGCATGAATAAAACCTATTTTGCAACACAGAGAAACATATCTGAAGGTGTTAGAAGTGTTTTGCATGATTTTTGAAGTTAGAGCCTGAAGTGTCAGAAAACAGCGTTTCAGCGCAGATAAAACTTGGTTCCAGCAATGCAAGCTGAATCTTGGTCCCACTTTAAAATATCAGTCTGTGCATGAATAAAACCTATTTTGCAACACAGAGAAACATATCTGAAGGTGTTAGAAGTGTTTTGCATGATTTTTGAAGTTAGAGCCTGAAGTGTCAGAAAACAGCGTTTCAACGCAGAACAAACTTGGTTCCAGCAATGCAAGCTGAATCTGTCTCCCACTTTAAAATATCAGTCTGTGCATGAATAAAACCTATTTTGCAACACAGAGAAACATATCTGAAGGTGTTAGAAGTGTTTTGCATGATTTTTGAAGTTAGAGCCTGAAATGTCAGAAAACAGCGTTTCAGCGCAGAACAAACTTGGTTCCAGCAATGCAAGCTGAATCTTGGTCCCAATTTAAAATATCAGTCTGTGCATGAATAAAACCTATTTTGCAACACAGAGAAACATATCTGAAGGTGTTAGAAGTGTTTTGCATGATTTTTGAAGTTAGAGCCTGAAGTGTCAGAAAACAGCGTTTCAGCGCAGAACAAACTTGGTTCTGGCAATGCAGGCTGAAACTCGGTCCAAAATTAAAATTGCAGCCTGTGCATGAATAAAACCTATTTTGCAACACAGAGAAACATATCTGAAGGTGTTAGAAGTGTTTTGCATGATTTTTGAAGTTAGAGCCTGAAATGTCAGAAAACGGCTTTTCAGCACATAACAAACTTGGTTCAGGCAATGCAAGCTGAAACTCGGTCCAAAATTAAAATTGCAGTCTGTGCATGAATAAAACCTATTTTGCAACACAGAGAAACATATCTGAAGGTGTTAGAAGTGTTTTGCATGATTTTTGAAGTTAGAGCCTGAAATGTCAGAAAACGGTTTTTCAGCACATAACAAACTTGGTTCAGGCAATGCAAGCTGAAACTCGGTCCAAAATTAAAATTGAAGTCTGTGCATGAATAAAACCTATTTTGCAACACAGAGAAACATATCTGAAGGTGTTAGAAGTGTTTTGCATGATTTTTGAAGTTAGAGCCTGAAATGTCAGAAAAAGGCTTTTCAGCACATAACAAACTTGGTTCAGGCAATGCAAGCTGAAACTCGGTCCAATATTAAAATTGAAGTCTGTGCATGAATAAAACCTATTTTGCAACACAGAGAAACATATCTGAAGGTGTTAGAAGTGTTTTGCATGATTTTTGAAGTTAGAGCCTGAAATGTCAGAAAACGGCTTTTCAGCCCATAACAAACTTGGTCCAGGCAATGCAAGTTGAAACTCGGTCCAAAATTAAAATAGCAGTCTGTGCATGAATAAAACCTATTCTGCAACACAGAGACACATATCTGAAGGTGTTAGAAGTGTTTTGCATGATTTTTGAAGTTAGAGCCTGAAATGTCAGAAAACAGCGTTTCAGCGCAGAACAAACTTGGTTCCAGCAATGCAAGCTGAATCTTGGTCCCACTTTAAAATAACAGTCTGTGCATGAATAAAACCTATTTTGCAACACAGAGAAACATATCTGAAGGTGTTAGAAGTGTTTTGCATGAATTTTGAAGTTAGAGCCTGAAATGTCAGAAAACAGCGTTTCAGCCCATAACAAACTTGGTTCTGGCAATGCAGGCTGAAACTCGGTCCAAAATTAAAATTGCAGCCTGTGCATGAATAAAACCTATTTTGCAACACAGAGAAACATGTCTTAAGGTGTTAGAAGTGTTTTGCATGATTTTTTAAGTTAGAGCCTGAAATGTCAGAAAACGGCTTTTCAGCACATAACAAACTTGGTTCAGGCAATGCAAGCTGAATCTCTCTCCCACTTTAAAATATCAGTCTGTGCATGAATAAAACCTATTTTGCAACACAGAGAAACATATCTGAAGGTGTTAGAAGTGTTTTGCATGATTTTTTAAGTTAGAGCCTGAAATGTCAGAAAACAGCGTTTCAGCGCAGAACAAACTTGGTTCCAGCAATGCAAGCTGAATCTGTCTCCCACTTTAAAATATCAGTCTGTGCATGAATAAAACCTATTTTGCAACACAGAGAAACATATCTGAAGCTGTTAGAAGTGTTTTGCATGATTTTTGAAGTTAGAGCCTGAAGTGTCAGAAAACAGCGTTTCAGCGCAGAACAAACTTGGTTCCAGCAATGCAAGCTGAATCTTGGTCCCAATTTAAAATATCAGTCTGTGCATGAATAAAACCTATTTTGCAACACAGAGAAACATATCTGAAGGTGTTAGAAGTGTTTTGCATGATTTTTGAAGTTAGAGCCTGAAGTGTCAGAAAACAGCGTTTCAGCGCAGAACAAACTTGATTCTGGCAATGCAGGCTGAAACTCGGTCCAAAATTAAAATTGCAGCCTGTGCATGAATAAAACCTATTTTGCAACACAGAGAAACATATCTGAAGGTGTTAGAAGTGTTTTGCATGATGTTTGAAGTTAGAGCCTGAAATGTCAGAAAACGGCTTTTCAGCACATAACAAACTTGGTTCAGGCAATGCAAGCTGAAACTCGGTCCAAAATTAAAATTGCAGTCTGTGCATGAATAAAACCTATTTTGCAACACAGAGAAACATATCTGAAGGTGTTAGAAGTGTTTTGCATGATTTTTGAAGTTAGAGCCTGAAATGTCAGAAAACAGCGTTTCAGCGCAGAACAAACTTGGTTCCAGCAATGCAAGCTGAATCTTGGTCCCACTTTAAAATATCAGTCTGTGCATGAATAAAACCTATTTTGCAACACAGAGAAACATATCTGAAGGTGTTAGAAGTGTTTTGCATGATTTTTTAAGTTAGAGCCTGAAATGTCAGAAAACAGCGTTTCAGCGCAGAACAAACTTGCTTCTGGCAATGCAGGCTGAAACTCGGTCCAATATTAAAATTGCAGTCTGTGCATTAATAAAACCTATTTTGCAACACAGAGAAACATATTTGAAGGTGTTAGAAGTGTTTTGCATGATTTTTGAAGTTAGAGCCTGAAATGTCAGAAAACGGCTTTTCAGCACATAACAAACTTGGTTCCAGCAATGCAAGCTGAATCTTGGTCCCACTTTAAAATATCAGTCTGTGCATGAATAAAACCTATTTTGCAACACAGAGAAACATATCTGAAGGTGTTAGAAGTGTTTTGCATGATTTTTGAAGTTAGAGCCTGAAATGTCAGAAAACAGCGTTTCAGCGCAGAACAAACTTGGTTCCAGCAATGCAAGCTGAATCTTGGTCCCACTTTAAAATATCAGTCTGTGCATGAATAAAACCTATTTTGCAACACAGAGAAACATATCTGAAGGTGTTAGAAGTGTTTTGCATGATTTTTGAAGTTAGAGCCTGAAATGTCAGAAAACGGCTTTTCAGCACATAACAAACTTGGTTCAGGCAATGCAAGCTGAAACTCGGTCCAAAATTAAAATTGAAGTCTGTGCATGAATAAAACCTATTTTGCAACACAGAGAAACATATCTGAAGGTGTTAGAAGTGTTTTGCATGATTTTTGAAGTTAGAGCCTGAAATGTCAGAAAACGGCGTTTCAGCACATAACAAACTTGGTTCAGGCAATGCAAGCTGAAACTCGGTCCAAAATTAAAATTGCAGTCTTTGCATGAATAAAACCTATTTTGCAACACAGATAAACATATTTGAAGGTGTTAGAAGTGTTTTGCATGATTTTTGAAGTTAGAGCCTGAAATGTCAGAAAACGGCTTTTCAGCCCATAACAAACTTGGTCCAGGCAATGCAAGCTGAAACTCGGTCCAAAATTAAAATAGCAGTCTGTGCATGAATAAAACCTATTCTGCAACACAGAGACACATATCTGAAGGTGTTAGAAGTGTTTTGCATGATTTTTGAAGTTACAGCCTGAAATGTCAGAAAACGGCTTTTCAGCACATAACAAACTTGGTTCAGGCAATGCAAGCTGAAACTCGGTCCAAAATTAAAATTGAAGTCTGTGCATGAATAAAACCTATTTTGCAACACAGAGAAACATATCTGAAGGTGTTAGAAGTGTTTTGCATGATTTTTGAAGTTAGAGCCTGAAATGTCAGAAAACGGCTTTTCAGCCCATAACAAACTTGGTCCAGGCAATGCAAGCTGAAACTCGGTCCAAAATTAAAATAGCAGTCTGTGCATGAATAAAACCTATTCTGCAACACAGAGACACATATCTGAAGGTGTTAGAAGTGTTTTGCATGAATTTTGAAGTTAGAGCCTGAAATGTCAGAAAACAGCGTTTCAGCCCATAACAAACTTGGTTCTGGCAATGCAGGCTGAAACTCGGTCCAAAATTAAAATTGCAGCCTGTGCATGAATAAAACCTATTTTGCAACACAGAGAAACATGTCTTAAGGTGTTAGAAGTGTTTTGCATGATTTTTTAAGTTAGAGCCTGAAATGTCAGAAAACGGCTTTTCAGCACATAACAAACTTGGTTCAGGCAATGCAAGCTGAATCTCTCTCCCACTTTAAAATATCAGTCTGTGCATGAATAAAACCTATTTTGCAACACAGAGAAACATATCTGAAGGTGTTAGAAGTGTTTTGCATGATTTTTGAAGTTAGAGCCTGAAATGTCAGAAAACAGCGTTTCAGCGCAGAACAAACTTGGTTCCAGCAATGCAAGCTGAATCTTGGTCCCACTTTAAAATATCAGTCTGTGCATGAATAAAACCTATTTTGCAACACAGAGAAACATATCTGAAGGTGTTAGAAGTGTTTTGCATGATTTTTTAAGTTAGAGCCTGAAATGTCAGAAAACAGCGTTTCAGCGCAGAACAAACTTGCTTCTGGCAATGCAGGCTGAAACTCGGTCCAATATTAAAATTGCAGTCTGTGCATTAATAAAACCTATTTTGCAACACAGAGAAACATATTTGAAGGTGTTAGAAGTGTTTTGCATGATTTTTGAAGTTAGAGCCTGAAATGTCAGAAAACGGCTTTTCAGCACATAACAAACTTGGTTCCAGCAATGCAAGCTGAATCTTGGTCCCACTTTAAAATATCAGTCTGTGCATGAATAAAACCTATTTTGCAACACAGAGAAACATATCTGAAGGTGTTAGAAGTGTTTTGCATGATTTTTGAAGTTAGAGCCTGAAATGTCAGAAAACGGCTTTTCAGCCCATAACAAACTTGGTCCAGGCAATGCAAGCTGAAACTCGGTCCAAAATTAAAATAGCAGTCTGTGCATGAATAAAACCTATTCTGCAACACAGAGACACATATCTGAAGGTGTTAGAAGTGTTTTGCATGATTTTTGAAGTTAGAGCCTGAAATGTCAGAAAACAGCGTTTCAGCGCAGAACAAACTTGGTTCCAGCAATGCAAGCTGAATCTTGGTCCCACTTTAAAATAACAGTCTGTGCATGAATAAAACCTATTTTGCAACACAGAGAAACATATCTGAAGGTGTTAGAAGTGTTTTGCATGATTTTTGAAGTTAGAGCCTGAAGTGTCAGAAAACAGCGTTTCAGCGCAGAACAAACTTGGTTCTGGCAATGCAGGCTGAAACTCGGTCCAAAATTAAAATTGCAGCCTGTGCATGAATAAAACCTATTTTGCAACACAGAGAAACATATCTGAAGGTGTTAGAAGTGTTTTGCATGATTTTTGAAGTTAGAGCCTGAAATGTCAGAAAACGGCTTTTCAGCACATAACAAACTTGGTTCAGGCAATGCAAGCTGAAACTCGGTCCAAAATTAAAATTGCAGTCTGTGCATGAATAAAACCTATTTTGCAACACAGAGAAACATATCTGAAGGTGTTAGAAGTGTTTTGCATGATTTTTGAAGTTAGAGCCTGAAATGTCAGAAAACAGCGTTTCAGCGCAGAACAAACTTGGTTCCAGCAATGCAAGCTGAATCTTGGTCCCACTTTAAAATATCAGTCTGTGCATGAATAAAACCTATTTTGCAACACAGAGAAACATATCTGAAGGTGTTAGAAGTGTTTTGCATGATTTTTTAAGTTAGAGCCTGAAATGTCAGAAAACAGCGTTTCAGCGCAGAATAAACTTGGTTCCAGCAATGCAAGCTGAATCTGTCTCCCACTTTAAAATATCAGTCTGTGCATGAATAAAACCTATTTTGCAACACAGAGAAACATATCTGAAGGTGTTAGAAGTGTTTTGCATGATTTTTGAAGTTAGAGCCTGAAATGTCAGAAAACAGCGTTTCAGCGCAGAACAAACTTGGTTCCAGCAATGCAAGATGAATCTTGGTCCCAATTTAAAATATCAGTCTGTGCATGAATAAAACCTATTTTGCAACACAGAGAAACATATCTGAAGGTGTTAGAAGTGTTTTGCATGATTTTTGAAGTTAGAGCCTGAAGTGTCAGAAAACAGCGTTTCAGCGCAGATAAAACTTGGTTCCAGCAATGCAAGCTGAATCTTGGTCCCACTTTAAAATATCAGTCTGTGCATGAATAAAACCTATTTTGCAACACAGAGAAACATATCTGAAGGTGTTAGAAGTGTTTTGCATGATTTTTGAAGTTAGAGCCTGAAATGTCAGAAAACAGCGTTTCAGCGCAGAACAAACTTGGTTCCAGCAATGCAAGCTGAATCTTGGTCCCACTTTAAAATAACAGTCTGTGCATGAATAAAACCTATTTTGCAACACAGAGAAACATATCTGAAGGTGTTAGAAGTGTTTTGCATGATTTTTGAAGTTAGAGCCTGAAGTGTCAGAAAACAGCGTTTCAGCGCAGAACAAACTTGGTTCTGGCAATGCAGGCTGAAACTCGGTCCAAAATTAAAATTGCAGCCTGTGCATGAATAAAACCTATTTTGCAACACAGAGAAACATATCTGAAGGTGTTAGAAGTGTTTTGCATGATTTTTGAAGTTAGAGCCTGAAATGTCAGAAAACGGCTTTTCAGCACATAACAAACTTGGTTCAGGCAATGCAAGCTGAAACTCGGTCCAAAATTAAAATTGCAGTCTGTGCATGAATAAAACCTATTTTGCAACACAGAGAAACATATCTGAAGGTGTTAGAAGTGTTTTGCATGATTTTTGAAGTTAGAGCCTGAAATGTCAGAAAACAGCGTTTCAGCGCAGAACAAACTTGGTTCCAGCAATGCAAGCTGAATCTTGGTCCCACTTTAAAATATCAGTCTGTGCATGAATAAAACCTATTTTGCAACACAGAGAAACATATCTGAAGGTGTTAGAAGTGTTTTGCATGATTTTTTAAGTTAGAGCCTGAAATGTCAGAAAACAGCGTTTCAGCGCAGAATAAACTTGGTTCCAGCAATGCAAGCTGAATCTGTCTCCCACTTTAAAATATCAGTCTGTGCATGAATAAAACCTATTTTGCAACACAGAGAAACATATCTGAAGGTGTTAGAAGTGTTTTGCATGATTTTTGAAGTTAGAGCCTGAAATGTCAGAAAACAGCGTTTCAGCGCAGAACAAACTTGGTTCCAGCAATGCAAGATGAATCTTGGTCCCAATTTAAAATATCAGTCTGTGCATGAATAAAACCTATTTTGCAACACAGAGAAACATATCTGAAGGTGTTAGAAGTGTTTTGCATGATTTTTGAAGTTAGAGCCTGAAGTGTCAGAAAACAGCGTTTCAGCGCAGATAAAACTTGGTTCCAGCAATGCAAGCTGAATCTTGGTCCCACTTTAAAATATCAGTCTGTGCATGAATAAAACCTATTTTGCAACACAGAGAAACATATCTGAAGGTGTTAGAAGTGTTTTGCATGATTTTTGAAGTTAGAGCCTGAAGTGTCAGAAAACAGCGTTTCAACGCAGAACAAACTTGGTTCCAGCAATGCAAGCTGAATCTGTCTCCCACTTTAAAATATCAGTCTGTGCATGAATAAAACCTATTTTGCAACACAGAGAAACATATCTGAAGGTGTTAGAAGTGTTTTGCATGATTTTTGAAGTTAGAGCCTGAAATGTCAGAAAACAGCGTTTCAGCGCAGAACAAACTTGGTTCCAGCAATGCAAGCTGAATCTTGGTCCCAATTTAAAATATCAGTCTGTGCATGAATAAAACCTATTTTGCAACACAGAGAAACATATCTGAAGGTGTTAGAAGTGTTTTGCATGATTTTTGAAGTTAGAGCCTGAAGTGTCAGAAAACAGCGTTTCAGCGCAGAACAAACTTGGTTCTGGCAATGCAGGCTGAAACTCGGTCCAAAATTAAAATTGCAGCCTGTGCATGAATAAAACCTATTTTGCAACACAGAGAAACATATCTGAAGGTGTTAGAAGTGTTTTGCATGATTTTTGAAGTTAGAGCCTGAAATGTCAGAAAACGGCTTTTCAGCACATAACAAACTTGGTTCAGGCAATGCAAGCTGAAACTCGGTCCAAAATTAAAATTGCAGTCTGTGCATGAATAAAACCTATTTTGCAACACAGAGAAACATATCTGAAGGTGTTAGAAGTGTTTTGCATGATTTTTGAAGTTAGAGCCTGAAATGTCAGAAAACGGTTTTTCAGCACATAACAAACTTGGTTCAGGCAATGCAAGCTGAAACTCGGTCCAAAATTAAAATTGAAGTCTGTGCATGAATAAAACCTATTTTGCAACACAGAGAAACATATCTGAAGGTGTTAGAAGTGTTTTGCATGATTTTTGAAGTTAGAGCCTGAAATGTCAGAAAAAGGCTTTTCAGCACATAACAAACTTGGTTCAGGCAATGCAAGCTGAAACTCGGTCCAATATTAAAATTGAAGTCTGTGCATGAATAAAACCTATTTTGCAACACAGAGAAACATATCTGAAGGTGTTAGAAGTGTTTTGCATGATTTTTGAAGTTAGAGCCTGAAATGTCAGAAAACGGCTTTTCAGCCCATAACAAACTTGGTCCAGGCAATGCAAGTTGAAACTCGGTCCAAAATTAAAATAGCAGTCTGTGCATGAATAAAACCTATTCTGCAACACAGAGACACATATCTGAAGGTGTTAGAAGTGTTTTGCATGATTTTTGAAGTTAGAGCCTGAAATGTCAGAAAACAGCGTTTCAGCGCAGAACAAACTTGGTTCCAGCAATGCAAGCTGAATCTTGGTCCCACTTTAAAATAACAGTCTGTGCATGAATAAAACCTATTTTGCAACACAGAGAAACATATCTGAAGGTGTTAGAAGTGTTTTGCATGAATTTTGAAGTTAGAGCCTGAAATGTCAGAAAACAGCGTTTCAGCCCATAACAAACTTGGTTCTGGCAATGCAGGCTGAAACTCGGTCCAAAATTAAAATTGCAGCCTGTGCATGAATAAAACCTATTTTGCAACACAGAGAAACATGTCTTAAGGTGTTAGAAGTGTTTTGCATGATTTTTTAAGTTAGAGCCTGAAATGTCAGAAAACGGCTTTTCAGCACATAACAAACTTGGTTCAGGCAATGCAAGCTGAATCTCTCTCCCACTTTAAAATATCAGTCTGTGCATGAATAAAACCTATTTTGCAACACAGAGAAACATATCTGAAGGTGTTAGAAGTGTTTTGCATGATTTTTGAAGTTAGAGCCTGAAATGTCAGAAAACAGCGTTTCAGCGCAGAACAAACTTGGTTCCAGCAATGCAAGCTGAATCTTGGTCCCACTTTAAAATATCAGTCTGTGCATGAATAAAACCTATTTTGCAACACAGAGAAACATATCTGAAGGTGTTAGAAGTGTTTTGCATGAATTTTGAAGTTAGAGCCTGAAATGTCAGAAAACAGCGTTTCAGCCCATAACAAACTTGGTTCTGGCAATGCAGGCTGAAACTCGGTCCAAAATTAAAATTGCAGCCTGTGCATGAATAAAACCTATTTTGCAACACAGAGAAACATGTCTTAAGGTGTTAGAAGTGTTTTGCATGATTTTTTAAGTTAGAGCCTGAAATGTCAGAAAACGGCTTTTCAGCACATAACAAACTTGGTTCAGGCAATGCAAGCTGAATCTCTCTCCCACTTTAAAATATCAGTCTGTGCATGAATAAAACCTATTTTGCAACACAGAGAAACATATCTGAAGGTGTTAGAAGTGTTTTGCATGATTTTTGAAGTTAGAGCCTGAAATGTCAGAAAACAGCGTTTCAGCGCAGAACAAACTTGGTTCCAGCAATGCAAGCTGAATCTTGGTCCCACTTTAAAATATCAGTCTGTGCATGAATAAAACCTATTTTGCAACACAGAGAAACATATCTGAAGGTGTTAGAAGTGTTTTGCATGATTTTTGAAGTTAGAGCCTGAAATGTCAGAAAACGGCTTTTCAGCGCAGAACAAACTTGGTTCCAGCAATGCAAGCTGAATCTTGGTCCCACTTTAAAATAACAGTCTGTGCATGAATAAAACCTATTTTGCAACACAGAGAAACATATCTGAAGGTGTTAGAAGTGTTTTGCATGAATTTTGAAGTTAGAGCCTGAAATGTCAGAAAACAGCGTTTCAGCCCATAACAAACTTGGTTCTGGCAATGCAGGCTGAAACTCGGTCCAAAATTAAAATTGCAGCCTGTGCATGAATAAAACCTATTTTGCAACACAGAGAAACATGTCTTAAGGTGTTAGAAGTGTTTTGCATGATTTTTTAAGTTAGAGCCTGAAATGTCAGAAAACGGCTTTTCAGCACATAACAAACTTGGTTCAGGCAATGCAAGCTGAATCTCTCTCCCACTTTAAAATATCAGTCTGTGCATGAATAAAACCTATTTTGCAACACAGAGAAACATATCTGAAGGTGTTAGAAGTGTTTTGCATGATTTTTGAAGTTAGAGCCTGAAATGTCAGAAAACAGCGTTTCAGCGCAGAACAAACTTGGTTCCAGCAATGCAAGCTGAATCTTGGTCCCACTTTAAAATATCAGTCTGTGCATGAATAAAACCTATTTTGCAACACAGAGAAACATATCTGAAGGTGTTAGAAGTGTTTTGCATGATTTTTGAAGTTAGAGCCTGAAATGTCAGAAAACGGCTTTTCAGCACATAACAAACTTGGTTCAGGCAATGCAAGCTGAAACTCGGTCCAAAATTAAAATTGAAGTCTGTGCATGAATAAAACCTATTTTGCAACACAGAGAAACATATCTGAAGGTGTTAGAAGTGGTTTGCATGATTTTTGAAGTTAGAGCCTGAAATGTCAGAAAACGGCTTTTCAGCACATAACAAACTTGGTTCAGGCAATGCAAGCTGAAACTCGGTCCAAAATTAAAATTGAAGTCTGTGCATGAATAAAACCTATTTTGCAACACATAGAAACATATCTGAAGGTGTTAGAAGTGTTTTGCATGATTTTTGAAGTTAGAGCCTGAAATGTCAGAAAACGGCTTTTCAGCCCATAACAAACTTGGTCCAGGCAATGCAAGCTGAAACTCGGTCCAAAATTAAAATAGCAGTCTGTGCATGAATAAAACCTATTCTACAACACAGAGACACATATCTGAAGGTGTTAGAAGTGTTTTGCATGATTTTTGAAGTTAGAGCCTGAAATGTCAGAAAACAGCGTTTCAGCGCAGAACAAACTTGGTTCCAGCAATGCAAGCTGAATCTTGGTCCCACTTTAAAATAACAGTCTGTGCATGAATAAAACCTATTTTGCAACACAGAGAAACATATCTGAAGGTGTTAGAAGTGTTTTGCATGATTTTTGAAGTTAGAGCCTGAAATGTCAGAAAACAGCGTTTCAGCGCAGAACAAACTTGGTTCCAGCAATGCAAGATGAATCTTGGTCCCAATTTAAAATATCAGTATGTGCATGAATAAAACCTATTTTGCAACACAGAGAAACATATCTGAAGGTGTTAGAAGTGTTTTGCATGATTTTTGAAGTTAGAGCCTGAAATGTCAGAAAACGGCTTTTCAGCACATAACAAACTTGGTTCAGGCAATGCAAGCTGAAACTCGGTCCAAAATTAAAATTGAAGTCTGTGCATGAATAAAACCTATTTTGCAACACAGAGAAACATATCTGAAGGTGTTAGAAGTGTTTTGCATGATTTTTGAAGTTAGAGCCTGAAATGTCAGAAAACAGCGTTTCAGTGCAGAACAAACTTGGTTCCAGCAATGCAAGCTGAATCTTGGTCCCACTTTAAAATATCAGTCTGTGCATGAATAAAACCTATTTTGCAACACAGAGAAACATATCTGAAGGTGTTAGAAGTGTTTTGCATGATTTTTTAAGTTAGAGCCTGAAATGTCAGAAAACAGCGTTTCAGCGCAGAACAAACTTGCTTCTGGCAATGCAGGCTGAAACTCGGTCCAATATTAAAATTGCAGTCTGTGCATTAATAAAACCTATTTTGCAACACAGAGAAACATATTTGAAGGTGTTAGAAGTGTTTTGCATGATTTTTGAAGTTAGAGCCTGAAATGTCAGAAAACGGCTTTTCAGCACATAACAAACTTGGTTCCAGCAATGCAAGCTGAATCTTGGTCCCACTTTAAAATATCAGTCTGTGCATGAATAAAACCTATTTTGCAACACAGAGAAACATATCTGAAGGTGTTAGAAGTGTTTTGCATGATTTTTGAAGTTAGAGCCTGAAATGTCAGAAAACGGCTTTTCAGCCCATAACAAACTTGGTCCAGGCAATGCAAGCTGAAACTCGGTCCAAAATTAAAATAGCAGTCTGTGCATGAATAAAACCTATTCTGCAACACAGAGACACATATCTGAAGGTGTTAGAAGTGTTTTGCATGAATTTTGAAGTTAGAGCCTGAAATGTCAGAAAACAGCGTTTCAGCCCATAACAAACTTGGTTCTAGCAATGCAGGCTGAAACTCGGTCCAAAATTAAAATTGCAGCCTGTGCATGAATAAAACCTATTTTGCAACACAGAGAAACATGTCTTAAGGTGTTAGAAGTGTTTTGCATGATTTTTTAAGTTAGAGCCTGAAATGTCAGAAAACGGCTTTTCAGCACATAACAAACTTGGTTCAGGCAATGCAAGCTGAATCTCTCTCCCACTTTAAAATATCAGTCTGTGCATGAATAAAACCTATTTTGCAACACAGAGAAACATATCTGAAGGTGTTAGAAGTGTTTTGCATGATTTTTGAAGTTAGAGCCTGAAATGTCAGAAAACAGCGTTTCAGCGCAGAACAAACTTGGTTCCAGCAATGCAAGCTGAATCTTGGTCCCACTTTAAAATATCAGTCTGTGCATGAATAAAACCTATTTTGCAACACAGAGAAACATATCTGAAGGTGTTAGAAGTGTTTTGCATGATTTTTGAAGTTAGAGCCTGAAATGTCAGAAAACGGCTTTTCAGCACATAACAAACTTGGTTCAGGCAATGCAAGCTGAAACTCGGTCCAAAATTAAAATTGAAGTCTGTGCATGAATAAAACCTATTTTGCAACACAGAGAAACATATCTGAAGGTGTTAGAAGTGTTTTGCATGATTTTTGAAGTTAGAGCCTGAAATGTCAGAAAACGGCTTTTCAGCACATAACAAACTTGGTTCAGGCAATGCAAGCTGAAACTCGGTCCAAAATTAAAATTGAAGTCTGTGCATGAATAAAACCTATTTTGCAACACAGAGAAACATATCTGAAGGTGTTAGAAGTGTTTTGCATGATTTTTGAAGTTAGAGCCTGAAATGTCAGAAAACGGCTTTTCAGCCCATAACAAACTTGGTCCAGGCAATGCAAGCTGAAACTCGGTCCAAAATTAAAATAGCAGTCTGTGCATGAATAAAACCTATTCTGCAACACAGAGACACATATCTGAAGGTGTTAGAAGTGTTTTGCATGATTTTTGAAGTTAGAGCCTGAAATGTCAGAAAACAGCGTTTCAGCGCAGAACAAACTTGGTTCCAGCAATGCAAGATGAATCTTGGTCCCAATTTAAAATATCAGTATGTGCATGAATAAAACCTATTTTGCAACACAGAGAAACATATCTGAAGGTGTTAGAAGTGTTTTGCATGATTTTTGAAGTTAGAGCCTGAAATGTCAGAAAACGGCTTTTCAGCACATAACAAACTTGGTTCAGGCAATGCAAGCTGAAACTCGGTCCAAAATTAAAATTGAAGTCTGTGCATGAATAAAACCTATTTTGCAACACAGAGAAACATATCTGAAGGTGTTAGAAGTGTTTTGCATGATTTTTGAAGTTAGAGCCTGAAATGTCAGAAAACAGCGTTTCAGTGCAGAACAAACTTGGTTCCAGCAATGCAAGCTGAATCTTGGTCCCACTTTAAAATATCAGTCTGTGCATGAATAAAACCTATTTTGCAACACAGAGAAACATATCTGAAGGTGTTAGAAGTGTTTTGCATGATTTTTTAAGTTAGAGCCTGAAATGTCAGAAAACAGCGTTTCAGCGCAGAACAAACTTGCTTCTGGCAATGCAGGCTGAAACTCGGTCCAATATTAAAATTGCAGTCTGTGCATTAATAAAACCTATTTTGCAACACAGAGAAACATATTTGAAGGTGTTAGAAGTGTTTTGCATGATTTTTGAAGTTAGAGCCTGAAATGTCAGAAAACGGCTTTTCAGCACATAACAAACTTGGTTCCAGCAATGCAAGCTGAATCTTGGTCCCACTTTAAAATATCAGTCTGTGCATGAATAAAACCTATTTTGCAACACAGAGAAACATATCTGAAGGTGTTAGAAGTGTTTTGCATGATTTTTGAAGTTAGAGCCTGAAATGTCAGAAAACGGCTTTTCAGCCCATAACAAACTTGGTCCAGGCAATGCAAGCTGAAACTCGGTCCAAAATTAAAATAGCAGTCTGTGCATGAATAAAACCTATTCTGCAACACAGAGACACATATCTGAAGGTGTTAGAAGTGTTTTGCATGAATTTTGAAGTTAGAGCCTGAAATGTCAGAAAACAGCGTTTCAGCCCATAACAAACTTGGTTCTAGCAATGCAGGCTGAAACTCGGTCCAAAATTAAAATTGCAGCCTGTGCATGAATAAAACCTATTTTGCAACACAGAGAAACATGTCTTAAGGTGTTAGAAGTGTTTTGCATGATTTTTTAAGTTAGAGCCTGAAATGTCAGAAAACGGCTTTTCAGCACATAACAAACTTGGTTCAGGCAATGCAAGCTGAATCTCTCTCCCACTTTAAAATATCAGTCTGTGCATGGATAAAACCTATTTTGCAACACAGAGAAACATATCTGAAGGTGTTAGAAGTGTTTTGCATGATTTTTGAAGTTAGAGCCTGAAATGTCAGAAAACAGCGTTTCAGCGCAGAACAAACTTGGTTCCAGCAATGCAAGCTGAATCTTGGTCCCACTTTAAAATATCAGTCTGTGCATGAATAAAACCTATTTTGCAACACAGAGAAACATATCTGAAGGTGTTAGAAGTGTTTTGCATGATTTTTGAAGTTAGAGCCTGAAATGTCAGAAAACGGCTTTTCAGCACATAACAAACTTGGTTCAGGTAATGCAAGCTGAAACTCGGTCCAAAATTAAAATTGAAGTCTGTGCATGAATAAAACCTATTTTGCAACACAGAGAAACATATCTGAAGGTGTTAGAAGTGTTTTGCATGATTTTTGAAGTTAGAGCCTGAAATGTCAGAAAACGGCTTTTCAGCACATAACAAACTTGGTTCAGGCAATGCAAGCTGAAACTCGGTCCAAAATTAAAATTGAAGTCTGTGCATGAATAAAACCTATTTTGCAACACAGAGAAACATATCTGAAGGTGTTAGAAGTGTTTTGCATGATTTTTGAAGTTAGAGCCTGAAATGTCAGAAAACGGCTTTTCAGCCCATAACAAACTTGGTCCAGGCAATGCAAGCTGAAACTCGGTCCAAAATTAAAATAGCAGTCTGTGCATGAATAAAACCTATTCTGCAACACAGAGACACATATCTGAAGGTGTTAGAAGTGTTTTGCATGATTTTTGAAGTTAGAGCCTGAAATGTCAGAAAACAGCGTTTCAGCGCAGAACAAACTTGGTTCCAGCAATGCAAGCTGAATCTTGGTCCCACTTTAAAATATCAGTCTGTGCATGAATAAAACCTATTTTGCAACACAGAGAAACATATCTGAAGGTGTTAGAAGTGTTTTGCATGATTTTTGAAGTTAGAGCCTGAAGTGTCAGAAAACAGCGTTTCAACGCAGAACAAACTTGGTTCCAGCAATGCAAGCTGAATCTGTCTCCCACTTTAAAATATCAGTCTGTGCATGAATAAAACCTATTTTGCAACACAGAGAAACATATCTGAAGGTGTTAGAAGTGTTTTGCATGATTTTTGAAGTTAGAGCCTGAAATGTCAGAAAACAGCGTTTCAGCGCAGAACAAACTTGGTTCCAGCAATGCAAGCTGAATCTTGGTCCCAATTTAAAATATCAGTCTGTGCATGAATAAAACCTATTTTGCAACACAGAGAAACATATCTGAAGGTGTTAGAAGTGTTTTGCATGATTTTTGAAGTTAGAGCCTGAAGTGTCAGAAAACAGCGTTTCAGCGCAGAACAAACTTGGTTCTGGCAATGCAGGCTGAAACTCGGTCCAAAATTAAAATTGCAGCCTGTGCATGAATAAAACCTATTTTGCAACACAGAGAAACATATCTGAAGGTGTTAGAAGTGTTTTGCATGATTTTTGAAGTTAGAGCCTGAAATGTCAGAAAACGGCTTTTCAGCACATAACAAACTTGGTTCAGGCAATGCAAGCTGAAACTCGGTCCAAAATTAAAATTGCAGTCTGTGCATGAATAAAACCTATTTTGCAACACAGAGAAACATATCTGAAGGTGTTAGAAGTGTTTTGCATGATTTTTGAAGTTAGAGCCTGAAATGTCAGAAAACAGCGTTTCAGCGCAGAACAAACTTGGTTCCAGCAATGCAAGCTGAATCTTGGTCCCACTTTAAAATATCAGTCTGTGCATGAATAAAACCTATTTTGCAACACAGAGAAACATATCTGAAGGTGTTAGAAGTGTTTTGCATGATTTTTTAAGTTAGAGCCTGAAATGTCAGAAAACAGCGTTTCAGCGCAGAACAAACTTGGTTCCAGCAATGCAAGCTGAATCTGTCTCCCACTTTAAAATATCAGTCTGTGCATGAATAAAACCTATTTTGCAACACAGAGAAACATATCTGAAGGTGTTAGAAGTGTTTTGCATGATTTTTGAAGTTAGAGCCTGAAATGTCAGAAAACAGCGTTTCAGCGCAGAACAAACTTGGTTCCAGCAATGCAAGCTGAATCTTGGTCCCAATTTAAAATATCAGTCTGTGCATGAATAAAACCTATTTTGCAACACAGAGAAACATATCTGAAGGTGTTAGAAGTGTTTTGCATGATTTTTGAAGTTAGAGCCTGAAGTGTCAGAAAACAGCGTTTCAGCGCAGAACAAACTTGATTCTGGCAATGCAGGCTGAAACTCGGTCCAAAATTAAAATTGCAGCCTGTGCATGAATAAAACCTATTTTGCAACACAGAGAAACATATCTGAAGGTGTTAGAAGTGTTTTGCATGATGTTTGAAGTTAGAGCCTGAAATGTCAGAAAACGGCTTTTCAGCACATAACAAACTTGGTTCAGGCAATGCAAGCTGAAACTCGGTCCAAAATTAAAATTGCAGTCTGTGCATGAATAAAACCTATTTTGCAACACAGAGAAACATATCTGAAGGTGTTAGAAGTGTTTTGCATGATTTTTGAAGTTAGAGCCTGAAATGTCAGAAAACAGCGTTTCAGCGCAGAACAAACTTGGTTCCAGCAATGCAAGCTGAATCTTGGTCCCACTTTAAAATATCAGTCTGTGCATGAATAAAACCTATTTTGCAACACAGAGAAACATATCTGAAGGTGTTAGAAGTGTTTTGCATGATTTTTTAAGTTAGAGCCTGAAATGTCAGAAAACAGCGTTTCAGCGCAGAACAAACTTGCTTCTGGCAATGCAGGCTGAAACTCGGTCCAATATTAAAATTGCAGTCTGTGCATTAATAAAACCTATTTTGCAACACAGAGAAACATATTTGAAGGTGTTAGAAGTGTTTTGCATGATTTTTGAAGTTAGAGCCTGAAATGTCAGAAAACGGCTTTTCAGCACATAACAAACTTGGTTCCAGCAATGCAAGCTGAATCTTGGTCCCACTTTAAAATATCAGTCTGTGCATGAATAAAACCTATTTTGCAACACAGAGAAACATATCTGAAGGTGTTAGAAGTGTTTTGCATGATTTTTGAAGTTAGAGCCTGAAATGTCAGAAAACAGCGTTTCAGCGCAGAACAAACTTGGTTCCAGCAATGCAAGCTGAATCTTGGTCCCACTTTAAAATATCAGTCTGTGCATGAATAAAACCTATTTTGCAACACAGAGAAACATATCTGAAGGTGTTAGAAGTGTTTTGCATGATTTTTGAAGTTAGAGCCTGAAATGTCAGAAAACGGCTTTTCAGCACATAACAAACTTGGTTCAGGCAATGCAAGCTGAAACTCGGTCCAAAATTAAAATTGAAGTCTGTGCATGAATAAAACCTATTTTGCAACACAGAGAAACATATCTGAAGGTGTTAGAAGTGTTTTGCATGATTTTTGAAGTTAGAGCCTGAAATGTCAGAAAACGGCGTTTCAGCACATAACAAACTTGGTTCAGGCAATGCAAGCTGAAACTCGGTCCAAAATTAAAATTGCAGTCTTTGCATGAATAAAACCTATTTTGCAACACAGATAAACATATTTGAAGGTGTTAGAAGTGTTTTGCATGATTTTTGAAGTTAGAGCCTGAAATGTCAGAAAACGGCTTTTCAGCCCATAACAAACTTGGTCCAGGCAATGCAAGCTGAAACTCGGTCCAAAATTAAAATAGCAGTCTGTGCATGAATAAAACCTATTCTGCAACACAGAGACACATATCTGAAGGTGTTAGAAGTGTTTTGCATGATTTTTGAAGTTAGAGCCTGAAATGTCAGAAAACGGCTTTTCAGCACATAACAAACTTGGTTCAGGCAATGCAAGCTGAAACTCGGTCCAAAATTAAAATTGAAGTCTGTGCATGAATAAAACCTATTTTGCAACACAGAGAAACATATCTGAAGGTGTTAGAAGTGTTTTGCATGATTTTTGAAGTTAGAGCCTGAAATGTCAGAAAACGGCTTTTCAGCCCATAACAAACTTGGTCCAGGCAATGCAAGCTGAAACTCGGTCCAAAATTAAAATAGCAGTCTGTGCATGAATAAAACCTATTCTGCAACACAGAGACACATATCTGAAGGTGTTAGAAGTGTTTTGCATGAATTTTGAAGTTAGAGCCTGAAATGTCAGAAAACAGCGTTTCAGCCCATAACAAACTTGGTTCTGGCAATGCAGGCTGAAACTCGGTCCAAAATTAAAATTGCAGCCTGTGCATGAATAAAACCTATTTTGCAACACAGAGAAACATGTCTTAAGGTGTTAGAAGTGTTTTGCATGATTTTTTAAGTTAGAGCCTGAAATGTCAGAAAACGGCTTTTCAGCACATAACAAACTTGGTTCAGGCAATGCAAGCTGAATCTCTCTCCCACTTTAAAATATCAGTCTGTGCATGAATAAAACCTATTTTGCAACACAGAGAAACATATCTGAAGGTGTTAGAAGTGTTTTGCATGATTTTTGAAGTTAGAGCCTGAAATGTCAGAAAACAGCGTTTCAGCGCAGAACAAACTTGGTTCCAGCAATGCAAGCTGAATCTTGGTCCCACTTTAAAATATCAGTCTGTGCATGAATAAAACCTATTTTGCAACACAGAGAAACATATCTGAAGGTGTTAGAAGTGTTTTGCATGATTTTTTAAGTTAGAGCCTGAAATGTCAGAAAACAGCGTTTCAGCGCAGAACAAACTTGGTTCCAGCAATGCAAGCTGAATCTGTCTCCCACTTTAAAATATCAGTCTGTGCATGAATAAAACCTATTTTGCAACACAGAGAAACATATCTGAAGCTGTTAGAAGTGTTTTGCATGATTTTTGAAGTTAGAGCCTGAAGTGTCAGAAAACAGCGTTTCAGCGCAGAACAAACTTGGTTCCAGCAATGCAAGCTGAATCTTGGTCCCAATTTAAAATATCAGTCTGTGCATGAATAAAACCTATTTTGCAACACAGAGAAACATATCTGAAGGTGTTAGAAGTGTTTTGCATGATTTTTGAAGTTAGAGCCTGAAGTGTCAGAAAACAGCGTTTCAGCGCAGAACAAACTTGATTCTGGCAATGCAGGCTGAAACTCGGTCCAAAATTAAAATTGCAGCCTGTGCATGAATAAAACCTATTTTGCAACACAGAGAAACATATCTGAAGGTGTTAGAAGTGTTTTGCATGATGTTTGAAGTTAGAGCCTGAAATGTCAGAAAACGGCTTTTCAGCACATAACAAACTTGGTTCAGGCAATGCAAGCTGAAACTCGGTCCAAAATTAAAATTGCAGTCTGTGCATGAATAAAACCTATTTTGCAACACAGAGAAACATATCTGAAGGTGTTAGAAGTGTTTTGCATGATTTTTGAAGTTAGAGCCTGAAATGTCAGAAAACAGCGTTTCAGCGCAGAACAAACTTGGTTCCAGCAATGCAAGCTGAATCTTGGTCCCACTTTAAAATATCAGTCTGTGCATGAATAAAACCTATTTTGCAACACAGAGAAACATATCTGAAGGTGTTAGAAGTGTTTTGCATGATTTTTTAAGTTAGAGCCTGAAATGTCAGAAAACAGCGTTTCAGCGCAGAACAAACTTGCTTCTGGCAATGCAGGCTGAAACTCGGTCCAATATTAAAATTGCAGTCTGTGCATTAATAAAACCTATTTTGCAACACAGAGAAACATATTTGAAGGTGTTAGAAGTGTTTTGCATGATTTTTGAAGTTAGAGCCTGAAATGTCAGAAAACGGCTTTTCAGCACATAACAAACTTGGTTCCAGCAATGCAAGCTGAATCTTGGTCCCACTTTAAAATATCAGTCTGTGCATGAATAAAACCTATTTTGCAACACAGAGAAACATATCTGAAGGTGTTAGAAGTGTTTTGCATGATTTTTGAAGTTAGAGCCTGAAATGTCAGAAAACAGCGTTTCAGCGCAGAACAAACTTGGTTCCAGCAATGCAAGCTGAATCTTGGTCCCAGGCCCGGATTGGCTAATCGGGAGGACCGGGAGAATTCCCGGTGGGCCGGTCCGTTTTTTTGGCCGCGAGGGCCGGTGTCCCTAGCTGCCTGCACTCACAGCAGTCGCCAGGGGCGGACTGTCCATCGGGAGAATTTTTGGCCCGCTACCCTCCAATTTTTATTATTATTATTTAATATTGTTGTTGTTATTGTTTTTGTTGCCGGCCTAATGTACTAAAGTGGTTATTTCAGAATTAGCCATTCAATAATAAAACTCTAATAAATCATAAATCGGTTAGTTTTAACTGGCACGCGTTTCATCTCGCGCGCGCTCCGCGCATCCGCGCGTCCGCCAAAACGACGCGAGACTGAAGTAGAAGTGCCCAGGTGGAGCAGAGAGACAAATCTGTCCTGTTTAGGACCTAAAGTGCAGGTCAGTTACATCTGTAAACAGACTATTGTAGTTTTGTCTTCGTTTACTTAAGTATTGAACTGCTAACAAATGTTAATCTATAAAAAATATCGTTTTAAAACAGGTTTAGGGAGCTACCCTTATTAAAAATTAACTGTGGTTTTACAAAACATGTTTACTATAGTTATACAATGGTTTTGCTACACTATAGTTTCACCATGGTATAAAATTGTGATTATACTAATGGGAATCAATCCTAAAAAAAAAAAAAAAAAAAAACATGGTTACAATGTTTACCATAGGCTCAATAATATCATGGTTAATTTTCCTTTGGGCCAAACATGACCCATGATAATGCAAAACATGTTTAGTTTTAAGATTTTTAAATAAAGATATATTCAAGATGTAGCTAATTTTTGTTTTAATTTTAACATTACGACAATAAATAACACATGGTCCTAATGTAGTGGCCCTCTTTTTTTCTGTTGCCCTTTTCTCTATCAAATGTTTTAGTACTAATCATAAATTATATATAATTTTGAAATCTTAGAAGCTAAAGAACCATCCTGGTGGCTGTCTCCTCCCCCTTAGCAGCAATGTCAAGTGTCATTTTACAAAATCACAACTTTTTACAATCTTGACAAAAAACATGTCTTTAAAAAGGTCTCAGTATTTCTGCAATAATCTGCTGATTGTCTTCTTTAAAAAAGACCAACCTTAGATCTGTACTGTATAGGTGGTTGTAAAGGTGGAGATGTGTTTATGACAAAAGTGACAGATACAAGAAAATTAGTTTAAAAAGTAAACACACATGAGAGACAGAGAGATTAAAAGAGATTAAAAGGCAAATTGGAAGTTCAAGAGATAGCATTTAATTATTTTACCCAGTTGATTTCAACTTTTCTTTATGTGATGATGAAAAATATTGTTGTCCAGGGTTTCAAATTTTGGTGTGGGATGGCCTGGATAAGTGTGAGATTTCCCGGCCTGAAATTTTGTCCCAGTCCACCCCTGGTTAACGTCAAGCTAGTTAGGAGCAGTGCAAAACAACGATGTCTGCAAATCATCGTTCATGTTTATGTATCAAACTTTTTCTTGTACGGTTGCTCTTCAGCAGCAGCAGCCTCTAGTCCAGTTTGCTGCTAACAGTGAAGAGCCAGGCCCCGTAACGTTACCAAGCACCAGTCATGAGCCCAACACACTAGAATGGGCAGGTAGGACAGTGCAATACTTGTTCTATTCTTTATTTGTGTTTAAGGACTGGATATCTGTGAACAATTTTGCACAGAATATATATTCAGATATTGCAGAGAAGGACATTGTGATGTTTAAAAGAATAGTGTTGGAGATTTACCCTTTAATGTTCTCATTTATGAAAAATATTTGAACTTATAAAGCAGCTGTTTACTTGAAAAAGACATGATAGTGTCATTAGAAAGTTTAATACATTTTATTTTAATCTTTATTTTATACATATAGCTTAATATATATTTGTATTTATTTGATATTTTTTCATTTCAAGGTTTGGATATTTATGAGCACTAATTCTAACAGAAAATAGATACTGATACTGTTAAACATTACATTGTGTTAACTGTTCAAATAAATCTTCACTGTGAAGCAACACTTAGGCTACTGTATTTGCACTGAATTGGAAATGACGTCATTTTAATATAGTCAGTCGTGAACTAAAGTGGGCCGGTCTAAGGCTTGAAACTCCAGGGCTGAAAAGGAGTCCCACTCCGGCCCTGCTTGGTCCCACTTTAAAATATCAGTCTGTGCATGAATAAAACCTATTTTGCAACACAGAGAAACATATCTGAAGGTGTTAGAAGTGTTTTGCATGATTTTTGAAGTTAGAGCCTGAAATGTCAGAAAACGGCTTTTCAGCACATAACAAACTTGGTTCAGGCAATGCAAGCTGAAACTCGGTCCAAAATTAAAATTGAAGTCTGTGCATGAATAAAACCTATTTTGCAACACAGAGAAACATATCTGAAGGTGTTAGAAGTGTTTTGCATGATTTTTGAAGTTAGAGCCTGAAATGTCAGAAAACGGCGTTTCAGCACATAACAAACTTGGTTCAGGCAATGCAAGCTGAAACTCGGTCCAAAATTAAAATTGCAGTCTTTGCATGAATAAAACCTATTTTGCAACACAGATAAACATATTTGAAGGTGTTAGAAGTGTTTTGCATGATTTTTGAAGTTAGAGCCTGAAATGTCAGAAAACGGCTTTTCAGCCCATAACAAACTTGGTCCAGGCAATGCAAGCTGAAACTCGGTCCAAAATTAAAATAGCAGTCTGTGCATGAATAAAACCTATTCTGCAACACAGAGACACATATCTGAAGGTGTTAGAAGTGTTTTGCATGATTTTTGAAGTTACAGCCTGAAATGTCAGAAAACGGCTTTTCAGCACATAACAAACTTGGTTCAGGCAATGCAAGCTGAAACTCGGTCCAAAATTAAAATTGAAGTCTGTGCATGAATAAAACCTATTTTGCAACACAGAGAAACATATCTGAAGGTGTTAGAAGTGTTTTGCATGATTTTTGAAGTTAGAGCCTGAAATGTCAGAAAACGGCTTTTCAGCCCATAACAAACTTGGTCCAGGCAATGCAAGCTGAAACTCGGTCCAAAATTAAAATAGCAGTCTGTGCATGAATAAAACCTATTCTGCAACACAGAGACACATATCTGAAGGTGTTAGAAGTGTTTTGCATGAATTTTGAAGTTAGAGCCTGAAATGTCAGAAAACAGCGTTTCAGCCCATAACAAACTTGGTTCTGGCAATGCAGGCTGAAACTCGGTCCAAAATTAAAATTGCAGCCTGTGCATGAATAAAACCTATTTTGCAACACAGAGAAACATGTCTTAAGGTGTTAGAAGTGTTTTGCATGATTTTTTAAGTTAGAGCCTGAAATGTCAGAAAACGGCTTTTCAGCACATAACAAACTTGGTTCAGGCAATGCAAGCTGAATCTCTCTCCCACTTTAAAATATCAGTCTGTGCATGAATAAAACCTATTTTGCAACACAGAGAAACATATCTGAAGGTGTTAGAAGTGTTTTGCATGATTTTTGAAGTTAGAGCCTGAAATGTCAGAAAACAGCGTTTCAGCGCAGAACAAACTTGGTTCCAGCAATGCAAGCTGAATCTTGGTCCCACTTTAAAATATCAGTCTGTGCATGAATAAAACCTATTTTGCAACACAGAGAAACATATCTGAAGGTGTTAGAAGTGTTTTGCATGATTTTTTAAGTTAGAGCCTGAAATGTCAGAAAACAGCGTTTCAGCGCAGAACAAACTTGCTTCTGGCAATGCAGGCTGAAACTCGGTCCAATATTAAAATTGCAGTCTGTGCATTAATAAAACCTATTTTGCAACACAGAGAAACATATTTGAAGGTGTTAGAAGTGTTTTGCATGATTTTTGAAGTTAGAGCCTGAAATGTCAGAAAACGGCTTTTCAGCACATAACAAACTTGGTTCCAGCAATGCAAGCTGAATCTTGGTCCCACTTTAAAATATCAGTCTGTGCATGAATAAAACCTATTTTGCAACACAGAGAAACATATCTGAAGGTGTTAGAAGTGTTTTGCATGATTTTTGAAGTTAGAGCCTGAAATGTCAGAAAACGGCTTTTCAGCCCATAACAAACTTGGTCCAGGCAATGCAAGCTGAAACTCGGTCCAAAATTAAAATAGCAGTCTGTGCATGAATAAAACCTATTCTGCAACACAGAGACACATATCTGAAGGTGTTAGAAGTGTTTTGCATGATTTTTGAAGTTAGAGCCTGAAATGTCAGAAAACAGCGTTTCAGCGCAGAACAAACTTGGTTCCAGCAATGCAAGCTGAATCTTGGTCCCACTTTAAAATAACAGTCTGTGCATGAATAAAACCTATTTTGCAACACAGAGAAACATATCTGAAGGTGTTAGAAGTGTTTTGCATGATTTTTGAAGTTAGAGCCTGAAGTGTCAGAAAACAGCGTTTCAGCGCAGAACAAACTTGGTTCTGGCAATGCAGGCTGAAACTCGGTCCAAAATTAAAATTGCAGCCTGTGCATGAATAAAACCTATTTTGCAACACAGAGAAACATATCTGAAGGTGTTAGAAGTGTTTTGCATGATTTTTGAAGTTAGAGCCTGAAATGTCAGAAAACGGCTTTTCAGCACATAACAAACTTGGTTCAGGCAATGCAAGCTGAAACTCGGTCCAAAATTAAAATTGCAGTCTGTGCATGAATAAAACCTATTTTGCAACACAGAGAAACATATCTGAAGGTGTTAGAAGTGTTTTGCATGATTTTTGAAGTTAGAGCCTGAAATGTCAGAAAACAGCGTTTCAGCGCAGAACAAACTTGGTTCCAGCAATGCAAGCTGAATCTTGGTCCCACTTTAAAATATCAGTCTGTGCATGAATAAAACCTATTTTGCAACACAGAGAAACATATCTGAAGGTGTTAGAAGTGTTTTGCATGATTTTTTAAGTTAGAGCCTGAAATGTCAGAAAACAGCGTTTCAGCGCAGAATAAACTTGGTTCCAGCAATGCAAGCTGAATCTGTCTCCCACTTTAAAATATCAGTCTGTGCATGAATAAAACCTATTTTGCAACACAGAGAAACATATCTGAAGGTGTTAGAAGTGTTTTGCATGATTTTTGAAGTTAGAGCCTGAAATGTCAGAAAACAGCGTTTCAGCGCAGAACAAACTTGGTTCCAGCAATGCAAGATGAATCTTGGTCCCAATTTAAAATATCAGTCTGTGCATGAATAAAACCTATTTTGCAACACAGAGAAACATATCTGAAGGTGTTAGAAGTGTTTTGCATGATTTTTGAAGTTAGAGCTTGAAGTGTCAGAAAACAGCGTTTCAGCGCAGATAAAACTTGGTTCCAGCAATGCAAGCTGAATCTTGGTCCCACTTTAAAATATCAGTCTGTGCATGAATAAAACCTATTTTGCAACACAGAGAAACATATCTGAAGGTGTTAGAAGTGTTTTGCATGATTTTTGAAGTTAGAGCCTGAAGTGTCAGAAAACAGCGTTTCAACGCAGAACAAACTTGGTTCCAGCAATGCAAGCTGAATCTGTCTCCCACTTTAAAATATCAGTCTGTGCATGAATAAAACCTATTTTGCAACACAGAGAAACATATCTGAAGGTGTTAGAAGTGTTTTGCATGATTTTTGAAGTTAGAGCCTGAAATGTCAGAAAACAGCGTTTCAGCGCAGAACAAACTTGGTTCCAGCAATGCAAGCTGAATCTTGGTCCCAATTTAAAATATCAGTCTGTGCATGAATAAAACCTATTTTGCAACACAGAGAAACATATCTGAAGGTGTTAGAAGTGTTTTGCATGATTTTTGAAGTTAGAGCCTGAAGTGTCAGAAAACAGCGTTTCAGCGCAGAACAAACTTGGTTCTGGCAATGCAGGCTGAAACTCGGTCCAAAATTAAAATTGCAGCCTGTGCATGAATAAAACCTATTTTGCAACACAGAGAAACATATCTGAAGGTGTTAGAAGTGTTTTGCATGATTTTTGAAGTTAGAGCCTGAAATGTCAGAAAACGGCTTTTCAGCACATAACAAACTTGGTTCAGGCAATGCAAGCTGAAACTCGGTCCAAAATTAAAATTGCAGTCTGTGCATGAATAAAACCTATTTTGCAACACAGAGAAACATATCTGAAGGTGTTAGAAGTGTTTTGCATGATTTTTGAAGTTAGAGCCTGAAATGTCAGAAAACAGCGTTTCAGCGCAGAACAAACTTGGTTCCAGCAATGCAAGCTGAATCTTGGTCCCACTTTAAAATATCAGTCTGTGCATGAATAAAACCTATTTTGCAACACAGAGAAACATATCTGAAGGTGTTGGAAGTGTTTTGCATGATTTTTTAAGTTAGAGCCTGAAATGTCAGAAAACAGCGTTTCAGCGCAGAACAAACTTGGTTCCAGCAATGCAAGCTGAATCTGTCTCCCACTTTAAAATATCAGTCTGTGCATAAATAAAACCTATTTTGCAACACAGAGAAACATATCTGAAGGTGTTAGAAGTGTTTTGCATGATTTTTGAAGTTAGAGCCTGAAATGTCAGAAAACAGCGTTTCAGCGCAGAACAAACTTGGTTCCAGCAATGCAAGCTGAATCTTGGTCCCAATTTAAAATATCAGTCTGTGCATGAATAAAACCTATTTTGCAACACAGAGAAACATATCTGAAGGTGTTAGAAGTGTTTTGCATGATTTTTGAAGTTAGAGCCTGAAGTGTCAGAAAACAGCGTTTCAGCGCAGAACAAACTTGATTCTGGCAATGCAGGCTGAAACTCGGTCCAAAATTAAAATTGCAGCCTGTGCATGAATAAAACCTATTTTGCAACACAGAGAAACATGTCTTAAGGTGTTAGAAGTGTTTTGCATGATTTTTTAAGTTAGAGCCTGAAATGTCAGAAAACGGCTTTTCAGCACATAACAAACTTGGTTCAGGCAATGCAAGCTGAATCTCTCTCCCACTTTAAAATATCAGTCTGTGCATGAATAAAACCTATTTTGCAACACAGAGAAACATATCTGAAGGTGTTAGAAGTGTTTTGCATGATTTTTGAAGTTAGAGCCTGAAATGTCAGAAAACGGCTTTTCAGCACATAACAAACTTGGTTCAGGCAATGCAAGCTGAAACTCGGTCCAAAATTAAAATTGCAGTCTGTGCATGAATAAAACCTATTTTGCAACACAGAGAAACATATCTGAAGGTGTTAGAAGTGTTTTGCATGATGTTTGAAGTTAGAGCCTGAAATGTCAGAAAACGGCTTTTCAGCACATAACAAACTTGGTTCAGGCAATGCAAGCTGAAACTCGGTCCAAAATTAAAATTGCAGTCTGTGCATGAATAAAACCTATTTTGCAACACAGAGAAACATATCTGAAGGTGTTAGAAGTGTTTTGCATGATTTTTGAAGTTAGAGCCTGAAATGTCAGAAAACAGCGTTTCAGCGCAGAACAAACTTGGTTCCAGCAATGCAAGCTGAATCTTGGTCCCACTTTAAAATATCAGTCTGTGCATGAATAAAACCTATTTTGCAACACAGAGAAACATATCTGAAGGTGTTAGAAGTGTTTTGCATGATTTTTTAAGTTAGAGCCTGAAATGTCAGAAAACAGCGTTTCAGCGCAGAACAAACTTGCTTCTGGCAATGCAGGCTGAAACTCGGTCCAATATTAAAATTGCAGTCTGTGCATTAATAAAACCTATTTTGCAACACAGAGAAACATATTTGAAGGTGTTAGAAGTGTTTTGCATGATTTTTGAAGTTAGAGCCTGAAATGTCAGAAAACGGCTTTTCAGCACATAACAAACTTGGTTCCAGCAATGCAAGCTGAATCTTGGTCCCACTTTAAAATATCAGTCTGTGCATGAATAAAACCTATTTTGCAACACAGAGAAACATATCTGAAGGTGTTAGAAGTGTTTTGCATGATTTTTGAAGTTAGAGCCTGAAATGTCAGAAAACAGCGTTTCAGCGCAGAACAAACTTGGTTCCAGCAATGCAAGCTGAATCTTGGTCCCACTTTAAAATATCAGTCTGTGCATGAATAAAACCTATTTTGCAACACAGAGAAACATATCTGAAGGTGTTAGAAGTGTTTTGCATGATTTTTGAAGTTAGAGCCTGAAATGTCAGAAAACGGCTTTTCAGCACATAACAAACTTGGTTCAGGCAATGCAAGCTGAAACTTGGTCCAAAATTAAAATTGAAGTCTGTGCATGAATAAAACCTATTTTGCAACACAGAGAAACATATCTGAAGGTGTTAGAAGTGTTTTGCATGATTTTTGAAGTTAGAGCCTGAAATGTCAGAAAACGGCGTTTCAGCACATAACAAACTTGGTTCAGGCAATGCAAGCTGAAACTCGGTCCAAAATTAAAATTGCAGTCTTTGCATGAATAAAACCTATTTTGCAACACAGATAAACATATTTGAAGGTGTTAGAAGTGTTTTGCATGATTTTTGAAGTTAGAGCCTGAAATGTCAGAAAACGGCTTTTCAGCCCATAACAAACTTGGTCCAGGCAATGCAAGCTGAAACTCGGTCCAAAATTAAAATAGCAGTCTGTGCATGAATAAAACCTATTCTGCAACACAGAGAAACATATCTGAAGGTGTTAGAAGTGTTTTGCATGATTTTTGAAGTTAGAGCCTGAAGTGTCAGAAAACAGCGTTTCAGCGCAGATAAAACTTGGTTCCAGCAATGCAAGCTGAATCTTGGTCCCACTTTAAAATATCAGTCTGTGCATGAATAAAACCTATTTTGCAACACAGAGAAACATATCTGAAGGTGTTAGAAGTGTTTTGCATGATTTTTGAAGTTAGAGCCTGAAGTGTCAGAAAACAGCGTTTCAGCGCAGAACAAACTTGGTTCCAGCAATGCAAGCTGAATCTGTCTCCCACTTTAAAATATCAGTCTGTGCATGAATAAAACCTATTTTGCAACACAGAGAAACATATCTGAAGGTGTTAGAAGTGTTTTGCATGATTTTTGAAGTTAGAGCCTGAAATGTCAGAAAACAGCGTTTCAGCGCAGAACAAACTTGGTTCCAGCAATGCAAGCTGAATCTTGGTCCCAATTTAAAATATCAGTCTGTGCATGAATAAAACCTATTTTGCAACACAGAGAAACATATCTGAAGGTGTTAGAAGTGTTTTGCATGATTTTTGAAGTTAGAGCCTGAAGTGTCAGAAAACAGCGTTTCAGCGCAGAACAAACTTGGTTCTGGCAATGCAGGCTGAAACTCGGTCCAAAATTAAAATTGCAGCCTGTGCATGAATAAAACCTATTTTGCAACACAGATAAACATATTTGAAGGTGTTAGAAGTGTTTTGCATGATTTTTGAAGTTAGAGCCTGAAATGTCAGAAAACGGCTTTTCAGCCCATAACAAACTTGGTCCAGGCAATGCAAGCTGAAACTCGGTCCAAAATTAAAATAGCAGTCTGTGCATGAATAAAACCTATTCTGCAACACAGAGAAACATATCTGAAGGTGTTAGAAGTGTTTTGCATGATTTTTGAAGTTAGAGCCTGAAGTGTCAGAAAACAGCGTTTCAGCGCAGATAAAACTTGGTTCCAGCAATGCAAGCTGAATCTTGGTCCCACTTTAAAATATCAGTCTGTGCATGAATAAAACCTATTTTGCAACACAGAGAAACATATCTGAAGGTGTTAGAAGTGTTTTGCATGATTTTTGAAGTTAGAGCCTGAAGTGTCAGAAAACAGCGTTTCAGCGCAGAACAAACTTGGTTCCAGCAATGCAAGCTGAATCTGTCTCCCACTTTAAAATATCAGTCTGTGCATGAATAAAACCTATTTTGCAACACAGAGAAACATATCTGAAGGTGTTAGAAGTGTTTTGCATGATTTTTGAAGTTAGAGCCTGAAATGTCAGAAAACAGCGTTTCAGCGCAGAACAAACTTGGTTCCAGCAATGCAAGCTGAATCTTGGTCCCAATTTAAAATATCAGTCTGTGCATGAATAAAACCTATTTTGCAACACAGAGAAACATATCTGAAGGTGTTAGAAGTGTTTTGCATGATTTTTGAAGTTAGAGCCTGAAGTGTCAGAAAACAGCGTTTCAGCGCAGAACAAACTTGGTTCTGGCAATGCAGGCTGAAACTCGGTCCAAAATTAAAATTGCAGCCTGTGCATGAATAAAACCTATTTTGCAACACAGAGAAACATATCTGAAGGTGTTAGAAGTGTTTTGCATGATTTTTGAAGTTAGAGCCTGAAATGTCAGAAAACGGCTTTTCAGCACATAACAAACTTGGTTCAGGCAATGCAAGCTGAAACTCGGTCCAAAATTAAAATTGCAGTCTGTGCATGAATAAAACCTATTTTGCAACACAGAGAAACATATCTGAAGGTGTTAGAAGTGTTTTGCATGATTTTTGAAGTTAGAGCCTGAAATGTCAGAAAACAGCGTTTCAGCGCAGAACAAACTTGGTTCCAGCAATGCAAGCTGAATCTTGGTCCCACTTTAAAATATCAGTCTGTGCATGAATAAAACCTATTTTGCAACACAGAGAAACATATCTGAAGGTGTTAGAAGTGTTTTGCATGATTTTTTAAGTTAGAGCCTGAAATGTCAGAAAACAGCGTTTCAGCGCAGAACAAACTTGGTTCCAGCAATGCAAGCTGAATCTGTCTCCCACTTTAAAATATCAGTCTGTGCATGAATAAAACCTATTTTGCAACACAGAGAAACATATCTGAAGGTGTTAGAAGTGTTTTGCATGATTTTTGAAGTTAGAGCCTGAAATGTCAGAAAACAGCGTTTCAGCGCAGAACAAACTTGGTTCCAGCAATGCAAGCTGAATCTTGGTCCCAATTTAAAATATCAGTCTGTGCATGAATAAAACCTATTTTGCAACACAGAGAAACATATCTGAAGGTGTTAGAAGTGTTTTGCATGATTTTTGAAGTTAGAGCCTGAAGTGTCAGAAAACAGCGTTTCAGCGCAGAACAAACTTGATTCTGGCAATGCAGGCTGAAACTCGGTCCAAAATTAAAATTGCAGCCTGTGCATGAATAAAACCTATTTTGCAACACAGAGAAACATATCTGAAGGTGTTAGAAGTGTTTTGCATGATGTTTGAAGTTAGAGCCTGAAATGTCAGAAAACGGCTTTTCAGCGCATAACAAACTTGGTTCAGGCAATGCAAGCTGAAACTCGGTCCAAAATTAAAATTGCAGTCTGTGCATGAATAAAACCTATTTAGCAACACAGAGAAACATATCTGAAGGTGTTAGAAGTGTTTTGCATGATTTTTGAAGTTAGAGCCTGAAGTGTCAGAAAACAGCGTTTCAGCGCAGATAAAACTTGGTTCCAGCAATGCAAGCTGAATCTTGGTCCCACTTTAAAATATCAGTCTGTGCATGAATAAAACCTATTTTGCAACACAGAGAAACATATCTGAAGGTGTTAGAAGTGTTTTGCATGATTTTTGAAGTTAGAGCCTGAAGTGTCAGAAAACAGCGTTTCAGCGCAGAACAAACTTGGTTCCAGCAATGCAAGCTGAATCTGTCTCCCACTTTAAAATATCAGTCTGTGCATGAATAAAACCTATTTTGCAACACAGAGAAAC
This sequence comes from Garra rufa, assembly GCF_049309525.1. Taxonomy (NCBI): domain Eukaryota; kingdom Metazoa; phylum Chordata; class Actinopteri; order Cypriniformes; family Cyprinidae; genus Garra; species Garra rufa. Next base: position 82,786 of record NW_027394284.1, read on the forward strand.
ATATCTGAAGGTGTTAGAAGTGTTTTGCATGATTTTTGAAGTTAGAGCCTGAAATGTCAGAAAACAGCGTTTCAGCGCAGAACAAACTTGGTTCCAGCAATGCAAGCTGAATCTTGGTCCCAATTTAAAATATCAGTCTGTGCATGAATAAAACCTATTTTGCAACACAGAGAAACATATCTGAAGGTGTTAGAAGTGTTTTGCATGATTTTTGAAGTTAGAGCCTGAAGTGTCAGAAAACAGCGTTTCAGCGCAGAACAAACTTGGTTCTGGCAATGCAGGCTGAAACTCGGTCCAAAATTAAAATTGCAGCCTGTGCATGAATAAAACCTATTTTGCAACACAGAGAAACATATCTGAAGGTGTTAGAAGTGTTTTGCATGATTTTTGAAGTTAGAGCCTGAAATGTCAGAAAACGGCTTTTCAGCACATAACAAACTTGGTTCAGGCAATGCAAGCTGAAACTCGGTCCAAAATTAAAATTGCAGTCTGTGCATGAATAAAACCTATTTTGCAACACAGAGAAACATATCTGAAGGTGTTAGAAGTGTTTTGCATGATTTTTGAAGTTAGAGCCTGAAATGTCAGAAAACAGCGTTTCAGCGCAGAACAAACTTGGTTCCAGCAATGCAAGCTGAATCTTGGTCCCACTTTAAAATATCAGTCTGTGCATGAATAAAACCTATTTTGCAACACAGAGAAACATATCTGAAGGTGTTAGAAGTGTTTTGCATGATTTTTTAAGTTAGAGCCTGAAATGTCAGAAAACAGCGTTTCAGCGCAGAACAAACTTGGTTCCAGCAATGCAAGCTGAATCTGTCTCCCACTTTAAAATATCAGTCTGTGCATGAATAAAACCTATTTTGCAACACAGAGAAACATATCTGAAGGTGTTAGAAGTGTTTTGCATGATTTTTGAAGTTAGAGCCTGAAATGTCAGAAAACAGCGTTTCAGCGCAGAACAAACTTGGTTCCAGCAATGCAAGCTGAATCTTGGTCCCAATTTAAAATATCAGTCTGTGCATGAATAAAACCTATTTTGCAACACAGAGAAACATATCTGAAGGTGTTAGAAGTGTTTTGCATGATTTTTGAAGTTAGAGCCTGAAGTGTCAGAAAACAGCGTTTCAGCGCAGAACAAACTTGATTCTGGCAATGCAGGCTGAAACTCGGTCCAAAATTAAAATTGCAGCCTGTGCATGAATAAAACCTATTTTGCAACACAGAGAAACATATCTGAAGGTGTTAGAAGTGTTTTGCATGATGTTTGAAGTTAGAGCCTGAAATGTCAGAAAACGGCTTTTCAGCACATAACAAACTTGGTTCAGGCAATGCAAGCTGAAACTCGGTCCAAAATTAAAATTGCAGTCTGTGCATGAATAAAACCTATTTTGCAACACAGAGAAACATATCTGAAGGTGTTAGAAGTGTTTTGCATGATTTTTGAAGTTAGAGCCTGAAATGTCAGAAAACAGCGTTTCAGCGCAGAACAAACTTGGTTCCAGCAATGCAAGCTGAATCTTGGTCCCACTTTAAAATATCAGTCTGTGCATGAATAAAACCTATTTTGCAACACAGAGAAACATATTTGAAGGTGTTAGAAGTGTTTTGCATGATTTTTGAAGTTAGAGCCTGAAATGTCAGAAAACGGCTTTTCAGCACATAACAAACTTGGTTCCAGCAATGCAAGCTGAATCTTGGTCCCACTTTAAAATATCAGTCTGTGCATGAATAAAACCTATTTTGCAACACAGAGAAACATATCTGAAGGTGTTAGAAGTGTTTTGCATGATTTTTGAAGTTAGAGCCTGAAATGTCAGAAAACAGCGTTTCAGCGCAGAACAAACTTGGTTCCAGCAATGCAAGCTGAATCTTGGTCCCACTTTAAAATATCAGTCTGTGCATGAATAAAACCTATTTTGCAACACAGAGAAACATATCTGAAGGTGTTAGAAGTGTTTTGCATGATTTTTGAAGTTAGAGCCTGAAATGTCAGAAAACGGCTTTTCAGCACATAACAAACTTGGTTCAGGCAATGCAAGCTGAAACTCGGTCCAAAATTAAAATTGAAGTCTGTGCATGAATAAAACCTATTTTGCAACACAGAGAAACATATCTGAAGGTGTTAGAAGTGTTTTGCATGATTTTTGAAGTTAGAGCCTGAAATGTCAGAAAACGGCGTTTCCCCAGCTAACAAATTTTTGTTCTGGGAACGTTTTGATAACGTTATTTGGAATGTTACAAAAACGTGGAAATGTCCAGTTTGTTTAACGTTACTAGAACGTGATTTAATGGTTAGCATAACGTTTCTACAACGTTCTTGCAACCTAAATTTCACTAAAAATGTAACGTTCTATTAACGTTTATTTGGGACATTCCAAAAACGTTAAAATGTCCAGTTTGCTTAACGTTACTAGAACGTTATTTTATGGTTAGCATAACGTTCCTACAACGTTCTAGCAACCTAAATTTCATTAAAAATATAACGTTCTATGAACGTTTATTTGGAACATTCCAAGAACGTTAAAATGTCCAGTTTGCTTAACGTTACTAGAACGTTATTTTATGGTTAGCATAACGTTCCTACAACGTTCTTGCAACCTAAATTTCACAAAAAATTTAACGTTCTATTAACGTTTATTTGGAATGTTACAAAAACGTGGAAATGTCCAGTTTGTTTAACGTTACTAGAACGTTATTTTATGGTTAGCATAACGTTCCTACAACGTTCTAGCAACCTAAATTTCATAAAAAATATAACGTTCTATGAACGTTTATTTGGAACATTCCAAGAACATTAAAATGTCCAGTTTGCTTAACGTTACTAGAACGTTATTTTATGGTTAGCATAACGTTCCTACAACGTTCTAGCAACCTAAATTTCATTAAAAATATAACGTTCTATGAACGTTTATTTGGAACATTGCAAGAACGTTAAAATGTCCAGTTTGCTTAACGTTACTAGAACGTTATTTTATGGTTAGCATAACGTTCCTACAACGTTCTAGCAACCTAAATTTCATTAAAAATATAACGTTCTATGAATGTTTATTTGGAACATTCCAAGAACGTTAAAATGTCCAGTTTGCTTAACGTTACTAGAATGTTATTTTATGGTTAGCATAACGTTCCAATAACGTTCTTGCAACCTAAATTTAATTACAATATAACATTCTATGAACGTTTATTTGGAACATTCCAAGAACGTTAAAATGTCCAGTTTGCTTAACGTTACTAGAACGTTATTTTATGGTCAGCATAACATTCCTACAACGTTCTTGCAACCTAAATTTCATTAAAAATATAACATTCTATGAACATTTATTTGAAACATTCCAGGAAAGTTAAAATGTCCAGTTTGCTTAACATTACTAGAACGTTATTTTACTGTTAGCATAACATTCCTACATTACTTCAACCTACATTTTATTAAAAATACAAAGTTCTAAAAACAATTATTTGGAACTTCACAAAGTACAGTTTAATAAAATGTTATTTTAAGATTAGCAGTGTTGCAACATCATCTTTCAACATCATTATTAGAACACTCCAGATACAAGCACATTGCATGCATTTCAGGTATTTAAATTATTAAAGATGCACACTTTCAAAATAACTCATTAACAGATTGAACAGATCAGTGAAAATTGCAGATCATGTGAAAAAAAAAAATTACATTTAGTTTAATATTCATGACAAGGACAACTTCACAGGTAAATGTAAACTATCATATTAACATTTAATCAGTGAGAACTTCTGAATTGTGTGTGGGTTCTGAAAAACTAGTACTGCAGGAACTGTGGTCCATGGCGTGTCTCTTCACACTCTATCTGTAAAGTAAACAGATTGGCTGATGTTACAAACTGTGTTATTACAAAATGCTTATGAAGTAATTAGTGTGGCTATGCAAAACAATTTATTAGGATCTGTGCTACAAGTTCTACAAAAATTAAATCACTCAAAAGTCAAAACCAGTTTACAAAAAAAGTTATACAATAGGATGGTTCCTATTGTAAAAGAGTACACCCCAAAATGAAAACTCAGAAAATAAGGTAAATGCTGTAGATGCCAAACTCATTTGAGTTTATACTCATTTGACTTGGCATACACTACTTTTTAAAACAGCAGCATTAAGAAAAACATCTTCTGAAGCATCATGAAATTATATATATATAAAAAAATAAGCATTCAAATAATACATTTTCATCACATCATTTTTAAAAACTATATTTAAGTCATCTTAAATCAGGGGTGGGGAATGCTGGAGGGCCACTCTCCTGCAGAGTTTAGCTCCAATCCTAATCAAACACACTTAAAAAAGCTAATCAAGGTCTTCAGAATTACTAGGGCTACAGTCAGGTGAGGTGTGTTTTTTTTCTCTCTAAGTTTGGAGATAAACTCTGCAGGAGTGTGGCCCTCCAGGATCAACGTTCCCCATCCCTAACTTAAACTAACAATTTATTCATCTTGATTTGTATACACATGCACACGACTGAAATATAGTCATAATAGGGTAGTTAAGTCAAATGCAGTTTCCATTTTACACCAATCTTAAACAGGAAAAAACACTCAAAATATTAACTTTTAGAAGTTATTAATAAAGTTAACAAATAACCAATGTTGCCTTGTAACATGTAATTGGCTGATAAACTATCACATGACCTCAATCAGGGTAGCAAATTCAGAGATAAAACATTTGAAAATGAAAAAAAGAAAAAAAAATGCTACATGGATTAATTTATTTATTATTTTTATTTTTTTATCTCCAGGGTCAAAAAGAAAAGAGGAAAAAAAGGAAGGGGAAGTTATTCATAAGTTGTTAGGTTATCCTTTAAATTGTACCAGTATTCTGAAACAAGACATAACAGATAATATAAGTAGCTATAAAACTACAATACAAAGTTATTTACACAATTACAAATGAAAACACATTATAAATGGCATTTATTATAAATGACAAATAATTATCTAGCCAAAATGAATTTACTTAAAACAAGTGAAACATACATCTCTCATTGAGCACAAATACATATGTTTTAATATTTGCGATGTAACACTTGCTAAACTATTATTTATTATGTAGGCAAGGCTTTATAGTTCACTCATGTTCCAGTATTATTGTAAAACATTATCTTTCACATGCACAAAAATGTATTGGCAAATGCAGTGAGTCGGTGCTCACACGTACAGACATAGATTGTACAACTGTCCGTTAAAATGAAACAATGCCTGAAAGTATCAAGTATACCTAATAAGACCTTAATGATAATGTGTTATTTAAACAAAACATTTTGTGTTGAACCATTTATATTATTACTTGTGTCATGATTCTGGGGTGTGACTCACCCTTGACTCACGATGGGGAGCATACTTCAAGGTGTCTGCAATGAACTCTTCTAACACCTTAACTGGCACTTTTGGCAAGCCTCTAAAAAAGGACGTTTGGCATAATTTAAGAAACATGTAAGTAACAAGTATTTTCTTTTAAAAGTGACATTTCTTAATGAAGTCGTGGTTTAGTAAAAACTTCACAAATTTGCGGAAAAATTATGTGGACCTCAAAGAAAAATATCTATTTCATGACCCCCTTTCTATGAAGCCCCTATTTATAATACATTATAAGGGTATTTATAAGGCATTTATAATGAATGCATAACGCATTGTAAAAAAAAAAAACCACCTTATAATATGTTATATCATCTCATGAATAATCAAAAACAATTGTAATACATTATAATATTTGAGTATTTGAGGTTATAACTTTTACGATTATGATTATTTATAACACACAATGGACATCATATTAAATCTACTTAATTTATAATGGACTATATCATATTACATTTATTTTTTACATTATATTACATTTTATTTTGATGGTCCCCTTAGTCTTATTAACTATAAGCTGAAACTTTCCAACTGCATGTCAACTAACAATTAGAGTATTAGTAGACTTAGGCTAAGGTTGGGCTATAGGTAGAAGGTTCACGTACTTGCAAAGTTACTTATAATATAATAGTTTACCTTTTGGAGAAACATTAAAATACAGTGTTAGCATATATTTAGTATACTACTAATAATGATTACTGCTAGCGGACATGGAGTTGCAGAGTTACTTATCAAAAGCTGTCTAAAAGGTACCATCAAAATAATCAAACTGATAATACAAATGTGTCATCACACATTCATCTGATCTGATGCCTGATCTTAGGGTTTTTTGGGAAATATTATTATAATTACTTATAAGTGGTCTTTGTATGCTTTAAGTAAAGTGAAATGAGTAACATGGCAAGATATGAGACTTATAATACATTATAACTATGAGCAGGTAATCATACTCTTAAAAGCTATAACCACAAATAAGTAAAAATTATAATCTTATGAATACTCATGAGATGATATAACATTATAAGGTTTTTTAAAATGCATTATGCATTCATTATAATGCCTTAAGAATAACATTATAATTTGTTATAAATACGGGCTTCGTTGAAATACCGAAATATTTCTTAAAACAAGAGGTGATGCTTGGTCTGAGTAATGTCTTTGTGTTAATTCTGTCAGTTAGAAATGTAATACTTACGAATGATCACGCCGCAATGTCCAGCTCTTCCCCCGTTCCTTCCTTTAATGCGGTACTGACACTGTTCCAACTGTTCGCAACACCATCCGGATGGCATCTCAGGTGCTTTGCCTCCAAGGAGGCTTAGGTGATAAACCTACAAAAATATAATATAATGTATACAGTGGTGGCCAAATTATTAGAACACAAGTATTTTCAGCAGATAATTGATTTTAATTTGGTTTTAAGTCAGTAATTTCTATTTTTTGCTGTAGTGTGTCCGTTGGAAATATCGGTTTACATTAGTAATTGTAATATTCCAGTGAGTCTGACAAAAGTCAGTGCTCCACACAAAGATCTGATCTCATCATCATTGGGTCTGTCTGACTGACAAAAAGAAACAAAACAAACTGAGACAGACTAAATCCAGAACTGGATTCTGAAGAATCCTACCTGCAAAGCTACCTGGAAAACTAGACAAGTGCACCTAGGGCAAAAGCTGCTTTAAAATCAAAGGATAGTCACACCAAATGTTGATTAAATTTAGTTAATAGAAGTTCATTGATAAAGAAGATCTATTTATGACATTATTTTTGACAGCATCCTCATTTTACAACATTTTCACACAAGTGTCTAAAACTTTTAACAGTACTGTACCTTTGCAGATAGGTCTCTTGAAGCATCTTAAAGACTTTGCCGCAGATCTTCTGGATTTAATCTGTCTCTGTTCGTTCTGTTTCTTCATGTCATTCCAGACAAACTGGATGATGATGAGATCAGATCTGTGTCTGTGGAGCAAACAAAAATCTCATTGGACTTTTACAATTAATGGAAAATTAATGTTTGGAAATGTAAACTGATATTTCAAGCTGACACAGATAACTGATTTAAAACCATCATTTGGTTTCATCTGGTTACAACTATTCTAGTAATGTTGGCCACCACTTTATAATGTATAGAGCTTGGCCAACTACGTCACTGCGCGTAGAATTATGGGTAGTTGCCGCCATGTTTTATGTAACGTCGTCAGCCGTCAGTATTACAACATGCATTATTATACTATGAAAAAGAAAGAAAAAACAATGCACAGATCCAAGGAAAAGCTAAATCTTCCATACCGAGAAAAGCTTAATGAAGTGTCAAAGCTGAGGTATTTAGAAAAACTAAAAATAATCAACGGCTCGATCCTTACGAGCATATAGTGGTGGACGATCTAAATGAGTTACCGCCTTACCGCACGTAACATTCCCAGGTGGTGTTTTCCTACTGCATTGTTACCTGTGTTCTTGAGACTTAACAGATAATGCATGTTTAATGCTGCGTTCCAGGCAGATTTTAAAGCCCGTAAATCACGACTTCAAACCACCAGTCACGCGTTCCAGGCAAGTCGTGCCAAACTGTCTGAGCGCATTTATTATTACTAATTTGAATGCAACGTTATATTGTCCTAAAGTCTATTTTTCCACCATGTACCACTTGCATAAACAACGCACCGTATATCAGAGCTCGGAACTGGGAGTACGTTGATCTAACGTTAGTACGTACATATAAATACACGCAATACATGAACATATTTACACAGAAAAGTTTATGTTGGATGACATTCCTTGAGAGCAACTGATTTGACAGCATTAATTTCTTAATTCATGGTTTCATAACAACGCTGGGGCACATATTAGTCAACTAATACTTTTCCGTCTAACTGCTTGTACCCACGCCATGCAACGCCGTTTTGTTAACTCGGACACTTGGGATCCACGGTGATTGTCCAAGCTGGAAAGCTGGAAAATCAAACATTTGACAGTCGGCGTACATGGGTCAATGACGTGGCATGTCAATTCTGGTGTCCAAAGCATATTCATAATATTAAAAATGTATACATTTTTAAATGCATTTCATTAAATGACTCAACTTTCCCCTCTTTAATTACTCTTGTGAGAATTCATTATAAATAATTAATCTTTAAGGAACTATTGAGCTCAAAAGTCCCAAAACGTCATTCCGGGTAACTGTCCCGGCTTAAAATCTGAGTACAAAAATACAATAAAAATGTAAATAATAAAAATAAAAATATTTAAAATCTACTTGGGCATAATTATATTGATGTTTTAAACGATACCTGCAAATATGGTTATAATACTAAGTTTAATTAAATTTTAATGACAGAAAGACTTTTGTCCCCAAATTGTGATTTCTGTAATGTCACTCCTGGATAACAGACACCAATGACCATTTTAGACCATAATGCATTGTGGTATGTCATGTGACATAATATTGTATCAAAAAGAAGACCCTGAATGAGCACCAGAACATGTGCAAAGGTGACTAAGCGTCTCTTAAAATATTGATATTTTGACCTTTTCGGTCACTGATGCACTTTGTAGCAATATCATGTGTCCTTTTGGATAACACGGACAAACTATTTATAATGTTTTTATATGAAAAAACTATCTATTTGATCTAAAAGATTACCTTAAAGCGATGATGGCTAAGTTGTAGTTTTCCATAGGTGGTTAAATTAGTGGCTGATTATAAAGAAAAATATTTGTTTTGTCATTCCTGGATAACAACATGTCATTCTTGGATAACAAAAAAACTCTGTTAGCCAGGACATGTCATCCGTTATCCAGAATGACATAGGCATAACAATCTAGTTTTTAATTAACATTTGTAAACTTTTAGGTATAGTTATTATAGTTATATTATTAACATTAACATTATTTACATAATTGTATGTTTTTTGCCGTATTTTTGCTGTCATTCATCTTGATTTCATATGATTCACATTTAATTATCATTGAATTGAACTTTTGTAATGTTAATGGTCAAAATCATGAATAATGTAATAATTATTATTAATATATCCACATTTGGTAATACTTTATAATACCTACACGTTATTAATCATTATTTAAACATCATTAAACTGTTAATTCATCAATAAATTTACGATTTAAAATGCAGCTATAAATTCTTAATGCTTGATTTATAAGCCTACCTACAAGTATGAAATTAAAGTATGGAAATACAATTATTAAACACATTATAGATATGCTTTTAAATCAAGAATAAAGCATTTATAGCTGTATTTATAAACTGCTTATTAATGTCTTTTAATGCGTTATAAATGATGAATTAACTGTTTACTAATGTTTAACTAATTATTAATAGCGTGCCGTTATTATAAAGTGTTACCCATTTTAAAACTTTTGTATAGCTTCTGGTGTTTTAAGGTCAATTCTGTTCTTCCAGATGCCTCTGTCTAATAAAGAGAGGCAGAGACGGTTCAGAGCCAGAATAAACACAGATGCAGAAGCTAGGGCTGAGTATCTTTGAAAATAGAGAGCAAGGTATTATGGTGATGATTCAGTGGAACAATAATGTGTCAGTAACAAGCAAACTTGAAATATTAAAGGAACACTCCACTTTTTTTGGAAATAAGCTCATTCTCCAACTCCCCCCGAGTTAATAAATTGAGTTTTACCGTTTTGAAATCCATTCAGCCGTTCTCCTGTTCTGGCGATATCACATTTAGCATAGCTTAGCATAGATCATTGAATCCTATTAGACCAATAGCATCACGTTCAAAAATGACCAACGAGTTTCGATATTTGTCCTATTTAAAACTTGACTCTTCTGTAGTTATATCGTGTACTAAGACCGGTGGAAATGCAAAGCTTCAATTTTCTAGGCTGATTAGGAACTACACTCCCATTCCGGCGCAATAGTCAAGGAAGTTTGCTGCCGTAATATGGCCGAAGCAGGAGCAGTAATATCACGCAGCACATGTGCAAATGCTAAACTAGCTCGGAATATTTCTGATAATACTCCGCCTGCTTCAGCCATATTACAGCAGCAAACTTCCTTGACTTTTACGCCAGAATGGGAGTGTAGTTCCTAATCTTATCAGCCTAGAAACTCGCAGCTTTGCATTTCCACCGGTCTTAGTACACGATATAACTACAGAAGAGTCAAGTTTTAAATACAACAAATATGGAAACTCGTTGGTCATTTTTGAACGTGATGCTATTGGTCTAATAGGATTCAATGATCTATGCTAAGCTATGCTAAAAGTGATATCGCCAGAACAGGAGAACGGCTGAATGGATTTCAAAACGGTAAAAATCAACTTATTAACTCGGGGGGAGTTGGAGAATGAGCCTATTTCCAAAAAAAGTGGAATGTTCCTTTAATCGAAATAGGTTCACACTCATTTGCAATAAGCCTAAATGTTTTAGCGGTGTAATGTGTTATTACACATTATACACTATACCCCTGGCCATTGTTTATGAAGCATTATAATTTTACAGATTTACTGTAATATTTAGAAAATACAATTGTAATGAAATTGGTGTCCCAAAAAGCCTGTTGTACTTTTTTTAAATCATTAAAAACTGAGTTTTGCAACTGTCAAGTGTATCTTACTTTGTTTAAAGTTTGAGTGTTGGAAAGAAAAATTATACTGATGATGGTTTTTATGGTAATCCTGAAAAATATTGCAGATTGTCATTCCGTCTAACAGTATGTCATTCCGGCTAACAATGACACGGGCAATTCATTTAACCCATATTTGTGTGTTAGATTACACAGTTCAGTTTTTTGTTGAGTTAATGATAAAACAAGTCTTATTTACTTTATTGGAAAACATTTTTAAACATTTTCCAGGTTTTTTTTTTTATTTGGTTCTGAATTTTTGAATTAGCAGCAGCCAAAAATGAGCCTGTGCCTATAAGAAATCCCAAATTGATTATATTAATTGTGATTAAAATGTAGTTTTCTGAGCACTAATTGTTTGTTGAGCTCCAAATATGGAGATAAGTACATTTGTATATGCCAACAATGATAGAAATGTAATTAATTTTAAAATGTATTACGTTACCCAGGAATGACATTTTCATGAGGAAAAAGATCTGATTCATCAAAAAAAATGGTTAATTACATTCTTGAAATGTGTAAATATCATTGCATTACATACACAACACTGTAATAAGTATAGAAAGTCCTAACATTTAAATTTTTTGCCAGTTTTATTTTTTTTCACATTTTAAATCCTTATCCGTCATTCACCCACATGCTGGTAATCGGTGAGATTGTGGCAATTAACAACACAACAATATTTCACCAAAAATTATTATTTATGCAGAATAAAGTAGACTAAAACTTCACGATCACAATCAAACACAGTGTTCACCGCAGCTCCGTTACCTAAATTCCCAACATGCATTGCGTTGCTGACGTCACGTTCCCAGACTCTATAGCAGTTATAACACAAGATTGTTGTACAATAACAGATGAGCGACAGCTTTAGTGATTATAAAGGAAGTGTTCTCACTGTCTAGGGCCTAGCTATAAGAATTTGAATAAATGCATTCATAGATTCGCTCTCAAAATTACAGTGATTGACATAACCATAACAATTAACAAAATTTAGACACACAAAAGAAATACATTTAAATGGAAAAAACGTTTACATATGTAATTTTAATCATCAAAGATGAGTTTCAAGTAATAGAATTGGTGACTGCAAGGAAACTAACATTTAGACAGAAGCAGGATTATTATGCTGCTGTCACTAAAACCTAAAGCACAGATAACTGACAAACTTTGGTTTTCAACAACTGTTTAGGTAAGACAAACCTGACTTAATTTACATGATTACACTATTAATGAGCCTTTTAATACAATTTTGAGTGTATTTAAATGGAATAACTGAACCACAAAAGAGATAACATTTTGGTTGCACGTTTTAAGGCCTGTGTCGTTCACTAAGACCTTTATTAAAAATTATTAGATTGAATAATTATGCCTATTTTTAGCATCATGCAAGTCCTGCTCCTAATTATATTAAGGCATGCATATATTTTCAAAATGAACTGAACTTACCGGTAACCGACCAAACTCCCGCAAAGGACCCTCTCAGGAAAGCAGTGTCCACAACCAGTTTAATGTTAGGACGACACTACTGGGCGGGAACATTAGAAATCAATTGGAACATACAAAATTATAATTTGCAAGATTAAAAATGTCTTAAAATTAATTAAAATATATTTTTTACCTCAAAACAATCCCTCAGTATTACACCAATTTATTGTCAATACTATAGTAATACTATAATACTAAAAAAATTGGTCAGATATACATTATATGGTGACTAAATATGCTATTTTAAATAATGGTAATTAAACAAAGCTAACACTTAACATTAAATACGAAAATAAATCACTGGCACTTACCGTTTCTTGTGATGTGTGTGTTCAAAGTTGTTTTGTACGTCCGTGAATGACGACGATCAAATGCTGACTTTCATCACAATTTAAATACACACAATAAATCGACTATGTTGCACAGACACAGACATCATTCAAGAATCACCCCATAACTGATTGAAGTCATTGAACCGCGAATGAATGACCCTCACAAAATGGCTACCAGCTAAAGACTTGTTTCATGCTCATCACGCGTGTCCGTAAAGACGAATTAGTCCCGCCTTCTAAATGAATGAGCCAGTCGTTAATTAGGAAACTCATCACGTCACTGCAGCGGCCGTTAGAAGCTCCGGTTCCTATAGAAACAGGCAGTGTTTGAAAGCTCGTGCTCATGACTGCGCATGTGTATATTGGATAGTCTAGCATTAAAAAGATTTTTTTAAATGTATTTGAACATAAGAAATACATCTTATGTTGTTTTCAGATTTCATGTGTTTTCGAATGTGAAATTTAATAGAAAGCTTAATGAACAGTTTTGCAGAATTTGATGTTTCCTTATTCAATAAGTTATTAATTAAACTTTTTTAACTGCATAAAAAAATTAACTGCAGTTTAAACATGCACATAACATAACATAAATAAAAGTCTTGGTTTCATTTGTTACTGTTGTGCCATTTAAAAAAAAAAATATGGATATTGTGATAAAATGTCACCTGAATTTTAAATAAATGAAAAAAAAATCTTATTTTTTTGTATTATAGAATAATTGATCAAAATCACAAGCAAGACTGTTGTTTATAAAGAGCACAATTAATAATTGTGTATAATGATGTTTAATTGTTAAATATATTAAATATATTTTATAATTTGGCCTATATTAATAATATAACAGGAACATTCTAAGAGTGTTCTGCTAAAAATGTTTTCTCTCAACATTATGAGAACATTCATTAAAAATCCACTGAAGTCCCTTGAAACACGCAGCGTTATTCTATGTGGTGACGTACTTTTAACAAAAACATATCGCCTAGCCCCGCCCACTTATTTTGAATCGCTAATAGCGTTCAGTTGCATGTTTACCCACCACGCAAAGCACGCAATTGCGTGGGGCCCCGCGACTTTTCCCCAAGTCCCCACGCGACCGATTTCTCCCACGATGGTAATTTTTTCAGATGGGAACGCGATCTCCTGAAGGGGATTCCCCCTCAGATCACGATCACGATTTCTCCCGGAACCTGATCGCTGGCCCCCTCCAGGAGGTTTGCTTAGGGCCCCCCCTAACGTAAACACGCCCCTGATAGCGTTCCATTTATAGCCGCATTTGTAAGCTTATGACAGCCACAGTCCAATAAATTACTCCACAGATTCAATATGAAACTTTTTCTAAAACAAAATAGTGATCATAATCATGCTGAGGCTGTGTAGTTTAATGCCGATCGCACATATGATCGCTTCGTGCGATCGCGTCTCTGGACTGGAGCCAAGACCGGAGTAGACTGCGCGCTGCCGCGGTTCGCGTGACAGAACCAGTCTGAATCGTTCTCTATCGCCTACATTGCGCACCACATGCCATTCACCAAACAGAAAACACTTAAGCCGCGGTCACACTAGACTTTGATCATGCGAAATTCCCTCGGATCCTGCTGCAACGGTCGTGATATGACGTCATGCTATGCAGTCTTTTTAAAAAGTTAAATTCAGCACATGACAACTAATTGTACATTTCAAATGTAAAAACATGCAATCTACTACACTTTACTGCAGTACTGGAGTTTTAAATGTTTAAATTTAAGGTTATTTTCATTCAGCTAGAGGTCAAGCTGTGACGTATCGATCTCCTGTTGGTCACACTGAGTCACGTGATATGATTTCGCAGGTTAGAGTTCACCCAGCTTGAACTTTCAAACGCAGCGAAATTCGAAATGTTTCGCACGGGCTTGTGTTTCCGGTCTAACGCATTCGCATGCGTGTGAATGGAAGTCAATGGAACGAAAAGTGCAGTGTGACCGCGCCTTTACACTGAACAAGTGAACAATCTCAGCCGCAGATTCAGTAGTGATGGGTCGTTCTTGAACGATTCGTTCATTTTGAACGAATCTTAATGTGACTCGAGAAGAACGAGTCGTCTCGGGGAGTGATTCGTTCAGTCGCGCATGCGCAATTGCGCAACTATGAACGAAGGACTCAAACACGAAGACTCGAGAGATGAACTAATCAATTCTGTTTCCGGCTCAGGCAGCATAGGTTAAAGGTCCACTGAAGTGCCTTGAAACACGCAGCGTTCTTCTATGTGGTGACGTTCTTTTAACTGAAACAAAAACATATCGCTAAGCCCCGCCCACTTATTTTGAACAGCCAATAGCGTTCCATTTATATCTGCTCGGGCCAGAGCCGTTGAGCTCGGTAAAGCCGCATTTGTAAGCTTATGACAGCCACAGACTAATAAATTACCCCACAGATTCAATATGAAACTCTTGCTAAAACGAAATAGTGATAATAATCATGCTGAGGCTGTGTAGTTTAACACATGCCGAGTCCGACCGCGCATATGAGCGCATATGATCTGCTCCGCGTCTCTGTGTAGGGGGCGGGACACTACGGACTCTAGAGAGCATTTGATTGGACAGAACATTTGATCTGAAACTGAAGTGCGCGGTGATATCATCAAAATCCTTGATTCATATTGGCGGAAGTGACGAGAGTGTAAGTTTTGAATGCCCATATCTTGTAAAAGCGAATTTTGTCACTGCTTTGAAGCACACTAGCTTATAGATAATCTTAAGACTAATATATTCATACTAAAAGCCAAAAAACTTTAATTTTGATTTCAGGGGGACTTTAAGCTTATGGGGTTGTCACGTAATGAACGAACGACTCGAACCGGGACAGATAGAAGTGAGGGAGCTAATCATGAAGATCTAGGTAAACAATGCATCAATCTTTTATTTCTAATAGCTTATAGTTTTGTCTTGTTTGTAGTGGGATCAACGTTATATTAACATGTATGAGCATTACATGTGTTATGGAAGTAAAACGTAGCTCTTAAATTATATTTTGGTAAATTGAACGAAATGACTCAAAAAAAGATTTGTTCATTTTGCTGAACAAGACTCAAAGATCCGAGTCGGTAAAATGATCCGAACTTCCCATCACTAAGATTCAGCGTCTATTTATAGTGTAGGGGCGGGACACTACAGACTCTAGAGAGCATTTGATTGGACAGAACGTTTGATGAGAAATTGAAGTGCACGGTGATATCATCAAAATCGTTGATTCATATTGCCGGAAGTGACGAGACTGAAAGATTTGAATGCCCATGTCTTGTAAACGTGAATTTTGTCCTTGTTTTGAAGCACATTAGCTTATAGATAATCTTAAGTACAAGTAATGTCCCAAAGATGTTCAAAGAACATTGTTGTAAGAGAGTTTTCTCTCAACATTACTGGAACATTCATTAAGTACAAGTATTGTCCCAAAGACGTTCCAAGAACATTGTTGTAAGAACGTTTTCTCTCAACCTTAAGAGAACATTCATTAAGTACAAGTAACGTCCCAAAGACGTTCCAAGAACGTTGTTGTAAGAACGTTTTCTCTCAACTTTAAGAGAACTTTCCAGTAACGTCCCAAAGACGTTGCAAGAACGTTGATCTAAGAACGTTTTCTTTCAACCTTAAGAGAACATTCATTAAGTACAAGTAACGTCCCAAAGACGTTCCAAGAACGTTGTTGTGAGAACGTTTTCTCTCAACTTTAAGAGAACTTTCCAGTAACGTCCCAAAGACGTTGCAAGAACGTTGATCTAAGAACGTTTTCTTTCAACCTTAAGAGAACATTCATTAAGTACAAGTAACGTCCCAAAGACGTTCTAAGAACGTTGTTGTGAGAACGTTTTCTCTCAACCTTAAGAGAACGTTCATTAAGTACAAGTAACGTCCCAAAGACGTTTTAAGAACGTTGCTGTGAGAACGTTTTCTCTCAACCTTAAGAGAACGTTCATTAAGTACAAGTAACATCCCAAAGATGTTTTAAGAACGTTGTTGTAAGAACGTTTTCTCTCAACTTTAAGAGAACGTTCATTAAGTACAAGTAACGTCCCAAAGACGTTTTAAGAACGTTGTTGTAAGAACGTTTTCTCTCAACTTTAAGAGAACTTTCAAGTAACGTCCCAAAGACGTTGCAAGAACGTTGTTCTAAGAACGTTTTCTTTCAACCTTAAGAGAACATTCATTAAGTACAAGTAACGTCCCAAAGACGTTTTAATATTGTTGTTGTAAGAACGTTTTCTCTCAACCTTAAGAGAACTTTCAAGTAACGTCCCAAAGACGTTCCAAGAACGTTGTTCTAAGAACGTTTTCTCTCAACCTTAAGAGAACATTCATTAAGTACAAGTAACGTCCCAAAGACGTTTTAAGAACGTTGCTGTGAGAACGTTTTCTCTCAAACTTAAGAGAACGTTCAAGTAACGTCCCAAAGACGTTGCAAGAACGTTGATCTAAGAACGTTTTCTTTCAACCTTAAGAGAACATTCATTAAGTACAAGTAACGTCCCAAAGACGTTCCAAGAACGTTGTTGTGAGAACGTTTTCTCTCAACTTTAAGAGAACTTTCCAGTAACGTCCCAAAGACGTTGCAAGAACGTTGATCTAAGAACGTTTTCTTTCAACCTTAAGAGAACATTCATTAAGTACAAGTAACGTCCCAAAGACGTTCTAAGAACGTTGTTGTGAGAACGTTTTCTCTCAACCTTAAGAGAACGTTCATTAAGTACAAGTAACGTCCCAAAGACGTTTTAAGAACGTTGCTGTGAGAACGTTTTCTCTCAACCTTAAGAGAACGTTCATTAAGTACAAGTAACATCCCAAAGATGTTTTAAGAACGTTGTTGTAAGAACGTTTTCTCTCAACTTTAAGAGAACGTTCATTAAGTACAAGTAACGTCCCAAAGACGTTTTAAGAACGTTGTTGTAAGAACGTTTTCTCTCAACTTTAAGAGAACTTTCAAGTAACGTCCCAAAGACGTTGCAAGAACGTTGTTCTAAGAACGTTTTCTTTCAACCTTAAGAGAACATTCATTAAGTACAAGTAACGTCCCAAAGACGTTTTAATATTGTTGTTGTAAGAACGTTTTCTCTCAACCTTAAGAGAACTTTCAAGTAACGTCCCAAAGACGTTCCAAGAACGTTGTTCTAAGAACGTTTTCTCTCAACCTTAAGAGAACATTCATTAAGTACAAGTAACGTCCCAAAGACGTTTTAAGAACGTTGCTGTGAGAACGTTTTCTCTCAAACTTAAGAGAACGTTCAAGTAACGTCCCAAAGACGTTGCAAGAACGTTGTTCTAAGAACGTTTTCTTTCACCCTTAAGAGAACATTCATTAAGTACAACTAACGTCCCAAAGACGTTCCAAGTACATTGTTATAAGAACGTTTTCTCTCAACCTTAAGAGAATATTCATTTAAGTACAAGTAACGTCCCAAAGACGTTCCAAGAATGTTGTTGTAAGAACGTTTTCTCTCAACCTTAAGACAACGTTCATTAAGTACAAGTAACGTCCCAAAGACGTTTTAAGAACGTTGTTGTAAGAACGTTTTCTCTCAACTTTAAGAGAACGTTCAAGTAATGTCCTAAAGACGTTCCAAGAACATTGTTCTAATAACATTTTCTTTCAACCTTAAGAGAACATTCATTAAGTACAAGTAACGTCCCAAATACGTTCCAAGAATGTTGTTGTTAGAACGTTTTCTCTCAACCTTAAGAGAACATTCATTAAGTACAAGTAACGTCCCAAAGATGTTCCAAGAACATTGTTGTAAGAACGTTTTCTTTCAACTTTAAGAGAACATTCATTAGGTACAAGTAACGTTCCAAAGACGTTCCAAGAACATTGTTGTAAGAACGTTTTCTTCCAACCTTAAGAGAACATTCATTAAATACAAGTAACGTCCCAAAGACGTTTTAAGAACGTTGTTGTAAGAACGTTTTCTCTCAACTTTAAGAGAACATTCATTAAGTACAAATAACTTCCCAAAGACGTTCCAAGAACATTGTTGTAAGAACGTTTTCTTTCAACCTTAAGAGAACATTCATTAAATACAAGTAACGTCCCAAAGATGTTCCAAGAATGTTGTTGTAAGAACGTTTTCTCTCAACTTTAAGAGAACGTTCATTAAGTACAAGTAACGTCCCAAAGACGTTTTAAGAACGTTGTTGTAAGAACGTTTTCTCTCAACTTTAAGAGAACGTTCAAGTAATGTCCTAAAGACGTTCCAAGAACATTGTTCTAATAACGTTTTCTTTCAACCTTAAGAGAACATTCATTAAGTACAAGTAACGTCCCAAATACGTTCCAAGAATGTTGTTGTTAGAACGTTTTCTCTCAACCTTAAGAGAACATTCATTAAGTACAAGTAACGTCCCAAAGACGTTCCAAGAACATTGTTGTAAGAACGTTTTCTTTCAACTTTAAGAGAACATTCATTAGGTACAAGTAACGTCCCAAAGACGTTCCAAGAACATTGTTGTAAGAACGTTTTCTTTCAACCTTAAGAGAACATTCATTAAATACAAGTAACGTCCCAAAGACGTTCCAAGAATGTTGTTGTAAGAACGTTTTCTTTCAACTTTAAGAGAACATTCATTAGGTACAATTAACGTCCTAAAGACGTTCCAAGAACATTGTTGTAAGAACGTTTTCTCTCAACCTTAAGAGAACATTCATTTAGTACAAGTAACGTCCCAAAGACGTTTTAAGAACGTTGTTGTAAGAACGTTTTCTCTCAACTTTAAGAGAACATTCATTAGGTACAAGTAACGTCCCAAAGACGTTCCAAGAACGTTGTTATAAGAACGTTTTCTTTCAACCTTACGAGAACATTCATTAAGTATAAGTAACGTCCCAAAGACGTTTTAAGAACGTTGTTGTAAGAACGTTTTCTCTCAACTTTAAGAGAACATTCATTAAGTACAAATAACGTCCCAAAGACGTTCCAAGAACGTTGTTGTAAGAACGTTTTCTTTCAACCTTAAGAGAACATTCATTAAGTATAAGTAACGTCCCAAAGACGTTCCAAGAACGTTGTTGTAAGAACGTTTTCTCTCAACTTTAAGAGAACGTTCATTAAGTATAAGTAACGTCCCAAAGACGTTCCAAGAACGTTGTTGTAAGAACGTTTTCTATCAACATTATAAGAACGTTCATCAATTACTAATAACGTCCTAAAAACGTTTCAAGAACATTGTTCTAAGAACGTTTTCTCTCAACGTTGCAAGAACGTTAACAATGTTATAAGAACGTTCCAAAAACATTATTTTTATAACGTTTTGTACTAACATTTACACAACTTTTAAAGAACGTTAGTGAATGTTCTGGGAACGTTCCCTGTTAGCTGGGTCAGCACATAACAAACTTGGTTCAGGCAATGCAAGCTGAAACTCGGTCCAAAATTAAAATTGCAGTCTTTGCATGAATAAAACCTATTTTGCAACACAGATAAACATATTTGAAGGTGTTAGAAGTGTTTTGCATGATTTTTGAAGTTAGAGCCTGAAATGTCAGAAAACGGCTTTTCAGCCCATAACAAACTTGGTCCAGGCAATGCAAGCTGAAACTCGGTCCAAAATTAAAATAGCAGTCTGTGCATGAATAAAACCTATTCTGCAACACAGAGACACATATCTGAAGGTGTTAGAAGTGTTTTGCATGATTTTTGAAGTTAGAGCCTGAAATGTCAGAAAACGGCTTTTCAGCACATAACAAACTTGGTTCAGGCAATGCAAGCTGAAACTCGGTCCAAAATTAAAATTGAAGTCTGTGCATGAATAAAACCTATTTTGCAACACAGAGAAACATATCTGAAGGTGTTAGAAGTGTTTTGCATGATTTTTGAAGTTAGAGCCTGAAATGTCAGAAAACGGCTTTTCAGCCCATAACAAACTTGGTCCAGGCAATGCAAGCTGAAACTCGGTCCAAAATTAAAATAGCAGTCTGTGCATGAATAAAACCTATTCTGCAACACAGAGACACATATCTGAAGGTGTTAGAAGTGTTTTGCATGAATTTTGAAGTTAGAGCCTGAAATGTCAGAAAACAGCGTTTCAGCCCATAACAAACTTGGTTCTGGCAATGCAGGCTGAAACTCGGTCCAAAATTAAAATTGCAGCCTGTGCATGAATAAAACCTATTTTGCAACACAGAGAAACATGTCTTAAGGTGTTAGAAGTGTTTTGCATGATTTTTTAAGTTAGAGCCTGAAATGTCAGAAAACGGCTTTTCAGCACATAACAAACTTGGTTCAGGCAATGCAAGCTGAATCTCTCTCCCACTTTAAAATATCAGTCTGTGCATGAATAAAACCTATTTTGCAACACAGAGAAACATATCTGAAGGTGTTAGAAGTGTTTTGCATGATTTTTGAAGTTAGAGCCTGAAATGTCAGAAAACAGCGTTTCAGCGCAGAACAAACTTGGTTCCAGCAATGCAAGCTGAATCTTGGTCCCACTTTAAAATATCAGTCTGTGCATGAATAAAACCTATTTTGCAACACAGAGAAACATATCTGAAGGTGTTAGAAGTGTTTTGCATGATTTTTTAAGTTAGAGCCTGAAATGTCAGAAAACAGCGTTTCAGCGCAGAACAAACTTGGTTCCAGCAATGCAAGCTGAATCTGTCTCCCACTTTAAAATATCAGTCTGTGCATGAATAAAACCTATTTTGCAACACAGAGAAACATATCTGAAGCTGTTAGAAGTGTTTTGCATGATTTTTGAAGTTAGAGCCTGAAGTGTCAGAAAACAGCGTTTCAGCGCAGAACAAACTTGGTTCCAGCAATGCAAGCTGAATCTTGGTCCCAATTTAAAATATCAGTCTGTGCATGAATAAAACCTATTTTGCAACACAGAGAAACATATCTGAAGGTGTTAGAAGTGTTTTGCATGATTTTTGAAGTTAGAGCCTGAAGTGTCAGAAAACAGCGTTTCAGCGCAGAACAAACTTGATTCTGGCAATGCAGGCTGAAACTCGGTCCAAAATTAAAATTGCAGCCTGTGCATGAATAAAACCTATTTTGCAACACAGAGAAACATATCTGAAGGTGTTAGAAGTGTTTTGCATGATGTTTGAAGTTAGAGCCTGAAATGTCAGAAAACGGCTTTTCAGCACATAACAAACTTGGTTCAGGCAATGCAAGCTGAAACTCGGTCCAAAATTAAAATTGCAGTCTGTGCATGAATAAAACCTATTTTGCAACACAGAGAAACATATCTGAAGGTGTTAGAAGTGTTTTGCATGATTTTTGAAGTTAGAGCCTGAAATGTCAGAAAACAGCGTTTCAGCGCAGAACAAACTTGGTTCCAGCAATGCAAGCTGAATCTTGGTCCCACTTTAAAATATCAGTCTGTGCATGAATAAAACCTATTTTGCAACACAGAGAAACATATCTGAAGGTGTTAGAAGTGTTTTGCATGATTTTTGAAGTTAGAGCCTGAAGTGTCAGAAAACAGCGTTTCAGCGCAGAACAAACTTGGTTCTGGCAATGCAGGCTGAAACTCGGTCCAAAATTAAAATTGCAGCCTGTGCATGAATAAAACCTATTTTGCAACACAGAGAAACATATCTGAAGGTGTTAGAAGTGTTTTGCATGATTTTTGAAGTTAGAGCCTGAAATGTCAGAAAACGGCTTTTCAGCACATAACAAACTTGGTTCAGGCAATGCAAGCTGAAACTCGGTCCAAAATTAAAATTGCAGTCTGTGCATGAATAAAACCTATTTTGCAACACAGAGAAACATATCTGAAGGTGTTAGAAGTGTTTTGCATGATTTTTTGAAGTTAGAGCCTGAAATGTCAGAAAACAGCGTTTCAGCGCAGAACAAACTTGGTTCCAGCAATGCAAGCTGAATCTTGGTCCCACTTTAAAATATCAGTCTGTGCATGAATAAAACCTATTTTGCAACACAGAGAAACATATCTGAAGGTGTTAGAAGTGTTTTGCATGATTTTTTAAGTTAGAGCCTGAAATGTCAGAAAACAGCGTTTCAGCGCAGAACAAACTTGGTTCCAGCAATGCAAGCTGAATCTGTCTCCCACTTTAAAATATCAGTCTGTGCATGAATAAAACCTATTTTGCAACACAGAGAAACATATCTGAAGGTGTTAGAAGTGTTTTGCATGATTTTTGAAGTTAGAGCCTGAAATGTCAGAAAACAGCGTTTCAGCGCAGAACAAACTTGGTTCCAGCAATGCAAGCTGAATCTTGGTCCCAATTTAAAATATCAGTCTGTGCATGAATAAAACCTATTTTGCAACACAGAGAAACATATCTGAAGGTGTTAGAAGTGTTTTGCATGATTTTTGAAGTTAGAGCCTGAAGTGTCAGAAAACAGCGTTTCAGCGCAGAACAAACTTGATTCTGGCAATGCAGGCTGAAACTCGGTCCAAAATTAAAATTGCAGCCTGTGCATGAATAAAACCTATTTTGCAACACAGAGAAACATATCTGAAGGTGTTAGAAGTGTTTTGCATGATGTTTGAAGTTAGAGCCTGAAATGTCAGAAAACGGCTTTTCAGCGCATAACAAACTTGGTTCAGGCAATGCAAGCTGAAACTCGGTCCAAAATTAAAATTGCAGTCTGTGCATGAATAAAACCTATTTTGCAACACAGAGAAACATATCTGAAGGTGTTAGAAGTGTTTTGCATGATTTTTGAAGTTAGAGCCTGAAGTGTCAGAAAACAGCGTTTCAGCGCAGATAAAACTTGGTTCCAGCAATGCAAGCTGAATCTTGGTCCCACTTTAAAATATCAGTCTGTGCATGAATAAAACCTATTTTGCAACACAGAGAAACATATCTGAAGGTGTTAGAAGTGTTTTGCATGATTTTTGAAGTTAGAGCCTGAAGTGTCAGAAAACAGCGTTTCAGCGCAGAACAAACTTGGTTCCAGCAATGCAAGCTGAATCTGTCTCCCACTTTAAAATATCAGTCTGTGCATGAATAAAACCTATTTTGCAACACAGAGAAACATATCTGAAGGTGTTAGAAGTGTTTTGCATGATTTTTGAAGTTAGAGCCTGAAATGTCAGAAAACAGCGTTTCAGCGCAGAACAAACTTGGTTCCAGCAATGCAAGCTGAATCTTGGTCCCAATTTAAAATATCAGTCTGTGCATGAATAAAACCTATTTTGCAACACAGAGAAACATATCTGAAGGTGTTAGAAGTGTTTTGCATGATTTTTGAAGTTAGAGCCTGAAGTGTCAGAAAACAGCGTTTCAGCGCAGAACAAACTTGGTTCTGGCAATGCAGGCTGAAACTCGGTCCAAAATTAAAATTGCAGCCTGTGCATGAATAAAACCTATTTTGCAACACAGAGAAACATATCTGAAGGTGTTAGAAGTGTTTTGCATGATTTTTGAAGTTAGAGCCTGAAATGTCAGAAAACGGCTTTTCAGCACATAACAAACTTGGTTCAGGCAATGCAAGCTGAAACTCGGTCCAAAATTAAAATTGCAGTCTGTGCATGAATAAAACCTATTTTGCAACACAGAGAAACATATCTGAAGGTGTTAGAAGTGTTTTGCATGATTTTTGAAGTTAGAGCCTGAAATGTCAGAAAACAGCGTTTCAGCGCAGAACAAACTTGGTTCCAGCAATGCAAGCTGAATCTTGGTCCCACTTTAAAATATCAGTCTGTGCATGAATAAAACCTATTTTGCAACACAGAGAAACATATCTGAAGGTGTTAGAAGTGTTTTGCATGATTTTTTAAGTTAGAGCCTGAAATGTCAGAAAACAGCGTTTCAGCGCAGAACAAACTTGGTTCCAGCAATGCAAGCTGAATCTGTCTCCCACTTTAAAATATCAGTCTGTGCATGAATAAAACCTATTTTGCAACACAGAGAAACATATCTGAAGGTGTTAGAAGTGTTTTGCATGATTTTTGAAGTTAGAGCCTGAAATGTCAGAAAACGGCTTTTCAGCACATAACAAACTTGGTTCCAGCAATGCAAGCTGAATCTTGGTCCCACTTTAAAATATCAGTCTGTGCATGAATAAAACCTATTTTGCAACACAGAGAAACATATCTGAAGGTGTTAGAAGTGTTTTGCATGATTTTTGAAGTTAGAGCCTGAAATGTCAGAAAACAGCGTTTCAGCGCAGAACAAACTTGGTTCCAGCAATGCAAGCTGAATCTTGGTCCCACTTTAAAATATCAGTCTGTGCATGAATAAAACCTATTTTGCAACACAGAGAAACATATCTGAAGGTGTTAGAAGTGTTTTGCATGATTTTTGAAGTTAGAGCCTGAAATGTCAGAAAACGGCTTTTCAGCACATAACAAACTTGGTTCAGGCAATGCAAGCTGAAACTCGGTCCAAAATTAAAATTGAAGTCTGTGCATGAATAAAACCTATTTTGCAACACAGAGAAACATATCTGAAGGTGTTAGAAGTGTTTTGCATGATTTTTGAAGTTAGAGCCTGAAATGTCAGAAAACGGCGTTTCAGCACATAACAAACTTGGTTCAGGCAATGCAAGCTGAAACTCGGTCCAAAATTAAAATTGCAGTCTTTGCATGAATAAAACCTATTTTGCAACACAGATAAACATATTTGAAGGTGTTAGAAGTGTTTTGCATGATTTTTGAAGTTAGAGCCTGAAATGTCAGAAAACGGCTTTTCAGCCCATAACAAACTTGGTCCAGGCAATGCAAGCTGAAACTCGGTCCAAAATTAAAATAGCAGTCTGTGCATGAATAAAACCTATTCTGCAACACAGAGACACATATCTGAAGGTGTTAGAAGTGTTTTGCATGATTTTTGAAGTTAGAGCCTGAAATGTCAGAAAACGGCTTTTCAGCACATAACAAACTTGGTTCAGGCAATGCAAGCTGAAACTCGGTCCAAAATTAAAATTGAAGTCTGTGCATGAATAAAACCTATTTTGCAACACAGAGAAACATATCTGAAGGTGTTAGAAGTGTTTTGCATGATTTTTGAAGTTAGAGCCTGAAATGTCAGAAAACGGCTTTTCAGCCCATAACAAACTTGGTCCAGGCAATGCAAGCTGAAACTCGGTCCAAAATTAAAATAGCAGTCTGTGCATGAATAAAACCTATTCTGCAACACAGAGACACATATCTGAAGGTGTTAGAAGTGTTTTGCATGAATTTTGAAGTTAGAGCCTGAAATGTCAGAAAACAGCGTTTCAGCCCATAACAAACTTGGTTCAGGCAATGCAAGCTGAATCTCTCTCCCACTTTAAAATATCAGTCTGTGCATGAATAAAACCTATTTTGCAACACAGAGAAACATATCTGAAGGTGTTAGAAGTGTTTTGCATGATTTTTGAAGTTAGAGCCTGAAATGTCAGAAAACAGCGTTTCAGCGCAGAACAAACTTGGTTCCAGCAATGCAAGCTGAATCTTGGTCCCACTTTAAAATATCAGTCTGTGCATGAATAAAACCTATTTTGCAACACAGAGAAACATATCTGAAGGTGTTAGAAGTGTTTTGCATGATTTTTTAAGTTAGAGCCTGAAATGTCAGAAAACAGCGTTTCAGCGCAGAACAAACTTGCTTCTGGCAATGCAGGCTGAAACTCGGTCCAATATTAAAATTGCAGTCTGTGCATTAATAAAACCTATTTTGCAACACAGAGAAACATATTTGAAGGTGTTAGAAGTGTTTTGCATGATTTTTGAAGTTAGAGCCTGAAATGTCAGAAAACGGCTTTTCAGCACATAACAAACTTGGTTCCAGCAATGCAAGCTGAATCTTGGTCCCACTTTAAAATATCAGTCTGTGCATGAATAAAACCTATTTTGCAACACAGAGAAACATATCTGAAGGTGTTAGAAGTGTTTTGCATGATTTTTGAAGTTAGAGCCTGAAATGTCAGAAAACGGCTTTTCAGCCCATAACAAACTTGGTCCAGGCAATGCAAGCTGAAACTCGGTCCAAAATTAAAATAGCAGTCTGTGCATGAATAAAACCTATTCTGCAACACAGAGACACATATCTGAAGGTGTTAGAAGTGTTTTGCATGATTTTTGAAGTTAGAGCCTGAAATGTCAGAAAACAGCGTTTCAGCGCAGAACAAACTTGGTTCCAGCAATGCAAGCTGAATCTTGGTCCCACTTTAAAATAACAGTCTGTGCATGAATAAAACCTATTTTGCAACACAGAGAAACATATCTGAAGGTGTTAGAAGTGTTTTGCATGATTTTTGAAGTTAGAGCCTGAAATGTCAGAAAACGGCTTTTCAGCCCATAACAAACTTGGTCCAGGCAATGCAAGCTGAAACTCGGTCCAAAATTAAAATAGCAGTCTGTGCATGAATAAAACCTATTCTGCAACACAGAGACACATATCTGAAGGTGTTAGAAGTGTTTTGCATGAATTTTGAAGTTAGAGCCTGAAATGTCAGAAAACAGCGTTTCAGCCCATAACAAACTTGGTTCTGGCAATGCAGGCTGAAACTCGGTCCAAAATTAAAATTGCAGCCTGTGCATGAATAAAACCTATTTTGCAACACAGAGAAACATGTCTTAAGGTGTTAGAAGTGTTTTGCATGATTTTTTAAGTTAGAGCCTGAAATGTCAGAAAACGGCTTTTCAGCACATAACAAACTTGGTTCAGGCAATGCAAGCTGAATCTCTCTCCCACTTTAAAATATCAGTCTGTGCATGAATAAAACCTATTTTGCAACACAGAGAAACATATCTGAAGGTGTTAGAAGTGTTTTGCATGATTTTTGAAGTTAGAGCCTGAAATGTCAGAAAACGGCTTTTCAGCACATAACAAACTTGGTTCAGGCAATGCAAGCTGAAACTCGGTCCAAAATTAAAATTGAAGTCTGTGCATGAATAAAACCTATTTTGCAACACAGAGAAACATATCTGAAGGTGTTAGAAGTGTTTTGCATGATTTTTGAAGTTAGAGCCTGAAATGTCAGAAAACGGCGTTTCAGCACATAACAAACTTGGTTCAGGCAATGCAAGCTGAAACTCGGTCCAAAATTAAAATTGCAGTCTTTGCATGAATAAAACCTATTTTGCAACACAGATAAACATATTTGAAGGTGTTAGAAGTGTTTTGCATGATTTTTGAAGTTAGAGCCTGAAATGTCAGAAAACGGCTTTTCAGCCCATAACAAACTTGGTCCAGGCAATGCAAGCTGAAACTCGGTCCAAAATTAAAATAGCAGTCTGTGCATGAATAAAACCTATTCTGCAACACAGAGACACATATCTGAAGGTGTTAGAAGTGTTTTGCATGATTTTTGAAGTTAGAGCCTGAAATGTCAGAAAACGGCTTTTCAGCACATAACAAACTTGGTTCAGGCAATGCAAGCTGAAACTCGGTCCAAAATTAAAATTGAAGTCTGTGCATGAATAAAACCTATTTTGCAACACAGAGAAACATATCTGAAGGTGTTAGAAGTGTTTTGCATGATTTTTGAAGTTAGAGCCTGAAATGTCAGAAAACGGCTTTTCAGCCCATAACAAACTTGGTCCAGGCAATGCAAGCTGAAACTCGGTCCAAAATTAAAATAGCAGTCTGTGCATGAATAAAACCTATTCTGCAACACAGAGACACATATCTGAAGGTGTTAGAAGTGTTTTGCATGAATTTTGAAGTTAGAGCCTGAAATGTCAGAAAACAGCGTTTCAGCCCATAACAAACTTGGTTCTGGCAATGCAGGCTGAAACTCGGTCCAAAATTAAAATTGCAGCCTGTGCATGAATAAAACCTATTTTGCAACACAGAGAAACATGTCTTAAGGTGTTAGAAGTGTTTTGCATGATTTTTTAAGTTAGAGCCTGAAATGTCAGAAAACGGCTTTTCAGCACATAACAAACTTGGTTCAGGCAATGCAAGCTGAATCTCTCTCCCACTTTAAAATATCAGTCTGTGCATGAATAAAACCTATTTTGCAACACAGAGAAACATATCTGAAGGTGTTAGAAGTGTTTTGCATGATTTTTGAAGTTAGAGCCTGAAATGTCAGAAAACAGCGTTTCAGCGCAGAACAAACTTGGTTCCAGCAATGCAAGCTGAATCTTGGTCCCACTTTAAAATATCAGTCTGTGCATGAATAAAACCTATTTTGCAACACAGAGAAACATATCTGAAGGTGTTAGAAGTGTTTTGCATGATTTTTTAAGTTAGAGCCTGAAATGTCAGAAAACAGCGTTTCAGCGCAGAACAAACTTGCTTCTGGCAATGCAGGCTGAAACTCGGTCCAATATTAAAATTGCAGTCTGTGCATTAATAAAACCTATTTTGCAACACAGAGAAACATATTTGAAGGTGTTAGAAGTGTTTTGCATGATTTTTGAAGTTAGAGCCTGAAATGTCAGAAAACGGCTTTTCAGCACATAACAAACTTGGTTCCAGCAATGCAAGCTGAATCTTGGTCCCACTTTAAAATATCAGTCTGTGCATGAATAAAACCTATTTTGCAACACAGAGAAACATATCTGAAGGTGTTAGAAGTGTTTTGCATGATTTTTGAAGTTAGAGCCTGAAATGTCAGAAAACGGCTTTTCAGCCCATAACAAACTTGGTCCAGGCAATGCAAGCTGAAACTCGGTCCAAAATTAAAATAGCAGTCTGTGCATGAATAAAACCTATTCTGCAACACAGAGACACATATCTGAAGGTGTTAGAAGTGTTTTGCATGATTTTTGAAGTTAGAGCCTGAAATGTCAGAAAACAGCGTTTCAGCGCAGAACAAACTTGGTTCCAGCAATGCAAGCTGAATCTTGGTCCCACTTTAAAATAACAGTCTGTGCATGAATAAAACCTATTTTGCAACACAGAGAAACATATCTGAAGGTGTTAGAAGTGTTTTGCATGAATTTTGAAGTTAGAGCCTGAAATGTCAGAAAACAGCGTTTCAGCCCATAACAAACTTGGTTCTGGCAATGCAGGCTGAAACTCGGTCCAAAATTAAAATTGCAGCCTGTGCATGAATAAAACCTATTTTGCAACACAGAGAAACATGTCTTAAGGTGTTAGAAGTGTTTTGCATGATTTTTGAAGTTAGAGCCTGAAATGTCAGAAAACGGCTTTTCAGCACATAACAAACTTGGTTCCAGCAATGCAAGCTGAATCTTGGTCCCACTTTAAAATATCAGTCTGTGCATGAATAAAACCTATTTTGCAACACAGAGAAACATATCTGAAGGTGTTAGAAGTGTTTTGCATGATTTTTGAAGTTAGAGCCTGAAATGTCAGAAAACGGCTTTTCAGCCCATAACAAACTTGGTCCAGGCAATGCAAGCTGAAACTCGGTCCAAAATTAAAATAGCAGTCTGTGCATGAATAAAACCTATTCTGCAACACAGAGACACATATCTGAAGGTGTTAGAAGTGTTTTGCATGAATTTTGAAGTTAGAGCCTGAAATGTCAGAAAACAGCGTTTCAGCCCATAACAAACTTGGTTCTGGCAATGCAGGCTGAAACTCGGTCCAAAATTAAAATTGCAGCCTGTGCATGAATAAAACCTATTTTGCAACACAGAGAAACATGTCTTAAGGTGTTAGAAGTGTTTTGCATGATTTTTTAAGTTAGAGCCTGAAATGTCAGAAAACGGCTTTTCAGCACATAACAAACTTGGTTCAGGCAATGCAAGCTGAATCTCTCTCCCACTTTAAAATATCAGTCTGTGCATGAATAAAACCTATTTTGCAACACAGAGAAACATATCTGAAGGTGTTAGAAGTGTTTTGCATGATTTTTGAAGTTAGAGCCTGAAATGTCAGAAAACAGCGTTTCAGCGCAGAACAAACTTGGTTCCAGCAATGCAAGCTGAATCTTGGTCCCACTTTAAAATATCAGTCTGTGCATGAATAAAACCTATTTTGCAACACAGAGAAACATATCTGAAGGTGTTAGAAGTGTTTTGCATGATTTTTGAAGTTAGAGCCTGAAATGTCAGAAAACGGCTTTTCAGCACATAACAAACTTGGTTCAGGCAATGCAAGCTGAAACTCGGTCCAAAATTAAAATTGAAGTCTGTGCATGAATAAAACCTATTTTGCAACACAGAGAAACATATCTGAAGGTGTTAGAAGTGTTTTGCATGATTTTTGAAGTTAGAGCCTGAAATGTCAGAAAACGGCTTTTCAGCACATAACAAACTTGGTTCAGGCAATGCAAGCTGAAACTCGGTCCAAAATTAAAATTGAAGTCTGTGCATGAATAAAACCTATTTTGCAACACAGAGAAACATATCTGAAGGTGTTAGAAGTGTTTTGCATGATTTTTGAAGTTAGAGCCTGAAATGTCAGAAAACGGCTTTTCAGCCCATAACAAACTTGGTCCAGGCAATGCAAGCTGAAACTCGGTCCAAAATTAAAATAGCAGTCTGTGCATGAATAAAACCTATTCTGCAACACAGAGACACATATCTGAAGGTGTTAGAAGTGTTTTGCATGATTTTTGAAGTTAGAGCCTAAAATGTCAGAAAACAGCGTTTCAGCGCAGAACAAACTTGGTTCCAGCAATGCAAGCTGAATCTTGGTCCCACTTTAAAATAACAGTCTGTGCATGAATAAAACCTATTTTGCAACACAGAGAAACATATCTGAAGGTGTTAGAAGTGTTTTGCATGAATTTTGAAGTTAGAGCCTGAAATGTCAGAAAACAGCGTTTCAGCCCATAACAAACTTGGTTCTGGCAATGCAGGCTGAAACTCGGTCCAAAATTAAAATTGCAGCCTGTGCATGAATAAAACCTATTTTGCAACACAGAGAAACATGTCTTAAGGTGTTAGAAGTGTTTTGCATGATTTTTTAAGTTAGAGCCTGAAATGTCAGAAAACGGCTTTTCAGCACATAACAAACTTGGTTCAGGCAATGCAAGCTGAATCTCTCTCCCACTTTAAAATATCAGTCTGTGCATGAATAAAACCTATTTTGCAACACAGAGAAACATATCTGAAGGTGTTAGAAGTGTTTTGCATGATTTTTGAAGTTAGAGCCTGAAATGTCAGAAAACAGCGTTTCAGCGCAGAACAAACTTGGTTCCAGCAATGCAAGCTGAATCTTGGTCCCACTTTAAAATATCAGTCTGTGCATGAATAAAACCTATTTTGCAACACAGAGAAACATATCTGAAGGTGTTAGAAGTGTTTTGCATGAATTTTGAAGTTAGAGCCTGAAATGTCAGAAAACAGCGTTTCAGCCCATAACAAACTTGGTTCTGGCAATGCAGGCTGAAACTCGGTCCAAAATTAAAATTGCAGCCTGTGCATGAATAAAACCTATTTTGCAACACAGAGAAACATGTCTTAAGGTGTTAGAAGTGTTTTGCATGATTTTTTAAGTTAGAGCCTGAAATGTCAGAAAACGGCTTTTCAGCACATAACAAACTTGGTTCAGGCAATGCAAGCTGAATCTCTCTCCCACTTTAAAATATCAGTCTGTGCATGAATAAAACCTATTTTGCAACACAGAGAAACATATCTGAAGGTGTTAGAAGTGTTTTGCATGATTTTTGAAGTTAGAGCCTGAAATGTCAGAAAACAGCGTTTCAGCGCAGAACAAACTTGGTTCCAGCAATGCAAGCTGAATCTTGGTCCCACTTTAAAATATCAGTCTGTGCATGAATAAAACCTATTTTGCAACACAGAGAAACATATCTGAAGGTGTTAGAAGTGTTTTGCATGATTTTTGAAGTTAGAGCCTGAAATGTCAGAAAACGGCTTTTCAGCGCAGAACAAACTTGGTTCCAGCAATGCAAGCTGAATCTTGGTCCCACTTTAAAATAACAGTCTGTGCATGAATAAAACCTATTTTGCAACACAGAGAAACATATCTGAAGGTGTTAGAAGTGTTTTGCATGAATTTTGAAGTTAGAGCCTGAAATGTCAGAAAACAGCGTTTCAGCCCATAACAAACTTGGTTCTGGCAATGCAGGCTGAAACTCGGTCCAAAATTAAAATTGCAGCCTGTGCATGAATAAAACCTATTTTGCAACACAGAGAAACATGTCTTAAGGTGTTAGAAGTGTTTTGCATGATTTTTTAAGTTAGAGCCTGAAATGTCAGAAAACGGCTTTTCAGCACATAACAAACTTGGTTCAGGCAATGCAAGCTGAATCTCTCTCCCACTTTAAAATATCAGTCTGTGCATGAATAAAACCTATTTTGCAACACAGAGAAACATATCTGAAGGTGTTAGAAGTGTTTTGCATGATTTTTGAAGTTAGAGCCTGAAATGTCAGAAAACGGCTTTTCAGCCTATAACAAACTTGGTCCAGGCAATGCAAGCTGAAACTCGGTCCAAAATTAAAATAGCAGTCTGTGCATGAATAAAACCTATTCTGCAACACAGAGACACATATCTGAAGGTGTTAGAAGTGTTTTGCATGATTTTTGAAGTTAGAGCCTGAAATGTCAGAAAACAGCGTTTCAGCGCAGAACAAACTTGGTTCCAGCAATGCAAGCTGAATCTTGGTCCCACTTTAAAATAACAGTCTGTGCATGAATAAAACCTATTTTGCAACACAGAGAAACATATCTGAAGGTGTTAGAAGTGTTTTGCATGATTTTTGAAGTTAGAGCCTGAAATGTCAGAAAACAGCGTTTCAGCGCAGAACAAACTTGGTTCCAGCAATGCAAGATGAATCTTGGTCCCAATTTAAAATATCAGTATGTGCATGAATAAAACCTATTTTGCAACACAGAGAAACATATCTGAAGGTGTTAGAAGTGTTTTGCATGATTTTTGAAGTTAGAGCCTGAAATGTCAGAAAACGGCTTTTCAGCACATAACAAACTTGGTTCAGGCAATGCAAGCTGAAACTCGGTCCAAAATTAAAATTGAAGTCTGTGCATGAATAAAACCTATTTTGCAACACAGAGAAACATATCTGAAGGTGTTAGAAGTGTTTTGCATGATTTTTGAAGTTAGAGCCTGAAATGTCAGAAAACAGCGTTTCAGTGCAGAACAAACTTGGTTCCAGCAATGCAAGCTGAATCTTGGTCCCACTTTAAAATATCAGTCTGTGCATGAATAAAACCTATTTTGCAACAC
This sequence comes from Garra rufa, assembly GCF_049309525.1. NCBI lineage: Eukaryota > Metazoa > Chordata > Actinopteri > Cypriniformes > Cyprinidae > Garra > Garra rufa. Next base: position 116,593 of record NW_027394284.1, read on the forward strand.
AGAGAAACATATCTGAAGGTGTTAGAAGTGTTTTGCATGATTTTTTAAGTTAGAGCCTGAAATGTCAGAAAACAGCGTTTCAGCGCAGAACAAACTTGCTTCTGGCAATGCAGGCTGAAACTCGGTCCAATATTAAAATTGCAGTCTGTGCATTAATAAAACCTATTTTGCAACACAGAGAAACATATTTGAAGGTGTTAGAAGTGTTTTGCATGATTTTTGAAGTTAGAGCCTGAAATGTCAGAAAACGGCTTTTCAGCACATAACAAACTTGGTTCCAGCAATGCAAGCTGAATCTTGGTCCCACTTTAAAATATCAGTCTGTGCATGAATAAAACCTATTTTGCAACACAGAGAAACATATCTGAAGGTGTTAGAAGTGTTTTGCATGATTTTTGAAGTTAGAGCCTGAAATGTCAGAAAACGGCTTTTCAGCCCATAACAAACTTGGTCCAGGCAATGCAAGCTGAAACTCGGTCCAAAATTAAAATAGCAGTCTGTGCATGAATAAAACCTATTCTGCAACACAGAGACACATATCTGAAGGTGTTAGAAGTGTTTTGCATGAATTTTGAAGTTAGAGCCTGAAATGTCAGAAAACAGCGTTTCAGCCCATAACAAACTTGGTTCTAGCAATGCAGGCTGAAACTCGGTCCAAAATTAAAATTGCAGCCTGTGCATGAATAAAACCTATTTTGCAACACAGAGAAACATGTCTTAAGGTGTTAGAAGTGTTTTGCATGATTTTTTAAGTTAGAGCCTGAAATGTCAGAAAACGGCTTTTCAGCACATAACAAACTTGGTTCAGGCAATGCAAGCTGAAACTCGGTCCAAAATTAAAATTGAAGTCTGTGCATGAATAAAACCTATTTTGCAACACAGAGAAACATATCTGAAGGTGTTAGAAGTGTTTTGCATGATTTTTGAAGTTAGAGCCTGAAATGTCAGAAAACGGCTTTTCAGCCCATAACAAACTTGGTCCAGGCAATGCAAGCTGAAACTCGGTCCAAAATTAAAATAGCAGTCTGTGCATGAATAAAACCTATTCTGCAACACAGAGACACATATCTGAAGGTGTTAGAAGTGTTTTGCATGATTTTTGAAGTTAGAGCCTGAAATGTCAGAAAACAGCGTTTCAGCGCAGAACAAACTTGGTTCCAGCAATGCAAGCTGAATCTTGGTTCCACTTTAAAATAACAGTCTGTGCATGAATAAAACCTATTTTGCAACACAGAGAAACATATCTGAAGGTGTTAGAAGTGTTTTGCATGATTTTTGAAGTTAGAGCCTGAAATGTCAGAAAACAGCGTTTCAGCGCAGAACAAACTTGGTTCCAGCAATGCAAGATGAATCTTGGTCCCAATTTAAAATATCAGTCTGTGCATGAATAAAACCTATTTTGCAACACAGAGAAACATATCTGAAGGTGTTAGAAGTGTTTTGCATGATTTTTGAAGTTAGAGCCTGAAGTGTCAGAAAACAGCGTTTCAGCGCAGATAAAACTTGGTTCCAGCAATGCAAGCTGAATCTTGGTCCCACTTTAAAATATCAGTCTGTGCATGAATAAAACCTATTTTGCAACACAGAGAAACATATCTGAAGGTGTTAGAAGTGTTTTGCATGATTTTTGAAGTTAGAGCCTGAAGTGTCAGAAAACAGCGTTTCAACGCAGAACAAACTTGGTTCCAGCAATGCAAGCTGAATCTGTCTCCCACTTTAAAATATCAGTCTGTGCATGAATAAAACCTATTTTGCAACACAGAGAAACATATCTGAAGGTGTTAGAAGTGTTTTGCATGATTTTTGAAGTTAGAGCCTGAAATGTCAGAAAACAGCGTTTCAGCGCAGAACAAACTTGGTTCCAGCAATGCAAGCTGAATCTTGGTCCCAATTTAAAATATCAGTCTGTGCATGAATAAAACCTATTTTGCAACACAGAGAAACATATCTGAAGGTGTTAGAAGTGTTTTGCATGATTTTTGAAGTTAGAGCCTGAAGTGTCAGAAAACAGCGTTTCAGCGCAGAACAAACTTGGTTCTGGCAATGCAGGCTGAAACTCGGTCCAAAATTAAAATTGCAGCCTGTGCATGAATAAAACCTATTTTGCAACACAGAGAAACATATCTGAAGGTGTTAGAAGTGTTTTGCATGATTTTTGAAGTTAGAGCCTGAAATGTCAGAAAACGGCTTTTCAGCACATAACAAACTTGGTTCAGGCAATGCAAGCTGAAACTCGGTCCAAAATTAAAATTGCAGTCTGTGCATGAATAAAACCTATTTTGCAACACAGAGAAACATATCTGAAGGTGTTAGAAGTGTTTTGCATGATTTTTGAAGTTAGAGCCTGAAATGTCAGAAAACAGCGTTTCAGCGCAGAACAAACTTGGTTCCAGCAATGCAAGCTGAATCTTGGTCCCACTTTAAAATATCAGTCTGTGCATGAATAAAACCTATTTTGCAACACAGAGAAACATATCTGAAGGTGTTAGAAGTGTTTTGCATGATTTTTTAAGTTAGAGCCTGAAATGTCAGAAAACAGCGTTTCAGCGCAGAACAAACTTGGTTCCAGCAATGCAAGCTGAATCTGTCTCCCACTTTAAAATATCAGTCTGTGCATGAATAAAACCTATTTTGCAACACAGAGAAACATATCTGAAGGTGTTAGAAGTGTTTTGCATGATTTTTGAAGTTAGAGCCTGAAATGTCAGAAAACAGCGTTTCAGCGCAGAACAAACTTGGTTCCAGCAATGCAAGCTGAATCTTGGTCCCAATTTAAAATATCAGTCTGTGCATGAATAAAACCTATTTTGCAACACAGAGAAACATATCTGAAGGTGTTAGAAGTGTTTTGCATGATTTTTGAAGTTAGAGCCTGAAGTGTCAGAAAACAGCGTTTCAGCGCAGAACAAACTTGATTCTGGCAATGCAGGCTGAAACTCGGTCCAAAATTAAAATTGCAGCCTGTGCATGAATAAAACCTATTTTGCAACACAGAGAAACATATCTGAAGGTGTTAGAAGTGTTTTGCATGATGTTTGAAGTTAGAGCCTGAAATGTCAGAAAACGGCTTTTCAGCACATAACAAACTTGGTTCAGGCAATGCAAGCTGAAACTCGGTCCAAAATTAAAATTGCAGTCTGTGCATGAATAAAACCTATTTTGCAACACAGAGAAACATATCTGAAGGTGTTAGAAGTGTTTTGCATGATTTTTGAAGTTAGAGCCTGAAATGTCAGAAAACAGCGTTTCAGCGCAGAACAAACTTGGTTCCAGCAATGCAAGCTGAATCTTGGTCCCACTTTAAAATATCAGTCTGTGCATGAATAAAACCTATTTTGCAACACAGAGAAACATATCTGAAGGTGTTAGAAGTGTTTTGCATGATTTTTTAAGTTAGAGCCTGAAATGTCAGAAAACAGCGTTTCAGCGCAGAACAAACTTGCTTCTGGCAATGCAGGCTGAAACTCGGTCCAATATTAAAATTGCAGTCTGTGCATTAATAAAACCTATTTTGCAACACAGAGAAACATATTTGAAGGTGTTAGAAGTGTTTTGCATGATTTTTGAAGTTAGAGCCTGAAATGTCAGAAAACGGCTTTTCAGCACATAACAAACTTGGTTCCAGCAATGCAAGCTGAATCTTGGTCCCACTTTAAAATATCAGTCTGTGCATGAATAAAACCTATTTTGCAACACAGAGAAACATATCTGAAGGTGTTAGAAGTGTTTTGCATGATTTTTGAAGTTAGAGCCTGAAATGTCAGAAAACAGCGTTTCAGCGCAGAACAAACTTGGTTCCAGCAATGCAAGCTGAATCTTGGTCCCACTTTAAAATATCAGTCTGTGCATGAATAAAACCTATTTTGCAACACAGAGAAACATATCTGAAGGTGTTAGAAGTGTTTTGCATGATTTTTGAAGTTAGAGCCTGAAATGTCAGAAAACGGCTTTTCAGCACATAACAAACTTGGTTCAGGCAATGCAAGCTGAAACTCGGTCCAAAATTAAAATTGAAGTCTGTGCATGAATAAAACCTATTTTGCAACACAGAGAAACATATCTGAAGGTGTTAGAAGTGTTTTGCATGATTTTTGAAGTTAGAGCCTGAAATGTCAGAAAACGGCGTTTCAGCACATAACAAACTTGGTTCAGGCAATGCAAGCTGAAACTCGGTCCAAAATTAAAATTGCAGTCTTTGCATGAATAAAACCTATTTTGCAACACAGATAAACATATTTGAAGGTGTTAGAAGTGTTTTGCATGATTTTTGAAGTTAGAGCCTGAAATGTCAGAAAACGGCTTTTCAGCCCATAACAAACTTGGTCCAGGCAATGCAAGCTGAAACTCGGTCCAAAATTAAAATAGCAGTCTGTGCATGAATAAAACCTATTCTGCAACACAGAGACACATATCTGAAGGTGTTAGAAGTGTTTTGCATGATTTTTGAAGTTAGAGCCTGAAATGTCAGAAAACGGCTTTTCAGCACATAACAAACTTGGTTCAGGCAATGCAAGCTGAAACTCGGTCCAAAATTAAAATTGAAGTCTGTGCATGAATAAAACCTATTTTGCAACACAGAGAAACATATCTGAAGGTGTTAGAAGTGTTTTGCATGATTTTTGAAGTTAGAGCCTGAAATGTCAGAAAACGGCTTTTCAGCCCATAACAAACTTGGTCCAGGCAATGCAAGCTGAAACTCGGTCCAAAATTAAAATAGCAGTCTGTGCATGAATAAAACCTATTCTGCAACACAGAGACACATATCTGAAGGTGTTAGAAGTGTTTTGCATGAATTTTGAAGTTAGAGCCTGAAATGTCAGAAAACAGCGTTTCAGCCCATAACAAACTTGGTTCTGGCAATGCAGGCTGAAACTCGGTCCAAAATTAAAATTGCAGCCTGTGCATGAATAAAACCTATTTTGCAACACAGAGAAACATGTCTTAAGGTGTTAGAAGTGTTTTGCATGATTTTTTAAGTTAGAGCCTGAAATGTCAGAAAACGGCTTTTCAGCACATAACAAACTTGGTTCAGGCAATGCAAGCTGAATCTCTCTCCCACTTTAAAATATCAGTCTGTGCATGAATAAAACATATTTTGCAACACAGAGAAACATATCTGAAGGTGTTAGAAGTGTTTTGCATGATTTTTGAAGTTAGAGCCTGAAATGTCAGAAAACAGCGTTTCAGCGCAGAACAAACTTGTTTCCAGCAATGCAAGCTGAATCTTGGTCCCACTTTAAAATATCAGTCTGTGCATGAATAAAACCTATTTTGCAACACAGAGAAACATATCTGAAGGTGTTAGAAGTGTTTTGCATGATTTTTGAAGTTAGAGCCTGAAATGTCAGAAAACGGCTTTTCAGCCCATAACAAACTTGGTCCAGGCAATGCAAGCTGAATCTTGGTCCCACTTTAAAATATCAGTCTGTGCATGAATAAAACCTATTTTGCAACACAGAGAAACATATCTGAAGGTGTTAGAAGTGTTTTGCATGATTTTTTAAGTTAGAGCCTGAAATGTCAGAAAACAGCGTTTCAGCGCAGAACAAACTTGCTTCTGGCAATGCAGGCTGAAACTCGGTCCAATATTAAAATTGCAGTCTGTGCATTAATAAAACCTATTTTGCAACACAGAGAAACATATTTGAAGGTGTTAGAAGTGTTTTGCATGATTTTTGAAGTTAGAGCCTGAAATGTCAGAAAACGGCTTTTCAGCACATAACAAACTTGGTTCCAGCAATGCAAGCTGAATCTTGGTCCCACTTTAAAATATCAGTCTGTGCATGAATAAAACCTATTTTGCAACACAGAGAAACATATCTGAAGGTGTTAGAAGTGTTTTGCATGATTTTTGAAGTTAGAGCCTGAAATGTCAGAAAACGGCTTTTCAGCCCATAACAAACTTGGTCCAGGCAATGCAAGCTGAAACTCGGTCCAAAATTAAAATAGCAGTCTGTGCATGAATAAAACCTATTCTGCAACACAGAGACACATATCTGAAGGTGTTAGAAGTGTTTTGCATGAATTTTGAAGTTAGAGCCTGAAATGTCAGAAAACAGCGTTTCAGCCCATAACAAACTTGGTTCTAGCAATGCAGGCTGAAACTCGGTCCAAAATTAAAATTGCAGCCTGTGCATGAATAAAACCTATTTTGCAACACAGAGAAACATGTCTTAAGGTGTTAGAAGTGTTTTGCATGATTTTTTAAGTTAGAGCCTGAAATGTCAGAAAACGGCTTTTCAGCACATAACAAACTTGGTTCAGGCAATGCAAGCTGAAACTCGGTCCAAAATTAAAATTGAAGTCTGTGCATGAATAAAACCTATTTTGCAACACAGAGAAACATATCTGAAGGTGTTAGAAGTGTTTTGCATGATTTTTGAAGTTAGAGCCTGAAATGTCAGAAAACGGCTTTTCAGCCCATAACAAACTTGGTCCAGGCAATGCAAGCTGAAACTCGGTCCAAAATTAAAATAGCAGTCTGTGCATGAATAAAACCTATTCTGCAACACAGAGACACATATCTGAAGGTGTTAGAAGTGTTTTGCATGATTTTTGAAGTTAGAGCCTGAAATGTCAGAAAACAGCGTTTCAGCGCAGAACAAACTTGGTTCCAGCAATGCAAGCTGAATCTTGGTTCCACTTTAAAATAACAGTCTGTGCATGAATAAAACCTATTTTGCAACACAGAGAAACATATCTGAAGGTGTTAGAAGTGTTTTGCATGATTTTTGAAGTTAGAGCCTGAAATGTCAGAAAACAGCGTTTCAGCGCAGAACAAACTTGGTTCCAGCAATGCAAGATGAATCTTGGTCCCAATTTAAAATATCAGTCTGTGCATGAATAAAACCTATTTTGCAACACAGAGAAACATATCTGAAGGTGTTAGAAGTGTTTTGCATGATTTTTGAAGTTAGAGCCTGAAGTGTCAGAAAACAGCGTTTCAGCGCAGATAAAACTTGGTTCCAGCAATGCAAGCTGAATCTTGGTCCCACTTTAAAATATCAGTCTGTGCATGAATAAAACCTATTTTGCAACACAGAGAAACATATCTGAAGGTGTTAGAAGTGTTTTGCATGATTTTTGAAGTTAGAGCCTGAAGTGTCAGAAAACAGCGTTTCAACGCAGAACAAACTTGGTTCCAGCAATGCAAGCTGAATCTGTCTCCCACTTTAAAATATCAGTCTGTGCATGAATAAAACCTATTTTGCAACACAGAGAAACATATCTGAAGGTGTTAGAAGTGTTTTGCATGATTTTTGAAGTTAGAGCCTGAAATGTCAGAAAACAGCGTTTCAGCGCAGAACAAACTTGGTTCCAGCAATGCAAGCTGAATCTTGGTCCCAATTTAAAATATCAGTCTGTGCATGAATAAAACCTATTTTGCAACACAGAGAAACATATCTGAAGGTGTTAGAAGTGTTTTGCATGATTTTTGAAGTTAGAGCCTGAAGTGTCAGAAAACAGCGTTTCAGCGCAGAACAAACTTGGTTCTGGCAATGCAGGCTGAAACTCGGTCCAAAATTAAAATTGCAGCCTGTGCATGAATAAAACCTATTTTGCAACACAGAGAAACATATCTGAAGGTGTTAGAAGTGTTTTGCATGATTTTTGAAGTTAGAGCCTGAAATGTCAGAAAACGGCTTTTCAGCACATAACAAACTTGGTTCAGGCAATGCAAGCTGAAACTCGGTCCAAAATTAAAATTGCAGTCTGTGCATGAATAAAACCTATTTTGCAACACAGAGAAACATATCTGAAGGTGTTAGAAGTGTTTTGCATGATTTTTGAAGTTAGAGCCTGAAATGTCAGAAAACAGCGTTTCAGCGCAGAACAAACTTGGTTCCAGCAATGCAAGCTGAATCTTGGTCCCACTTTAAAATATCAGTCTGTGCATGAATAAAACCTAT
>NW_027394284.1:125002-196400 GCF_049309525.1 Garra rufa
CTCTTTTATTGAAGTTGTGGGTACCGCCGACCCGTGGGCCGGCGGCAGCGTTAAAGTGCACAACAACCCCCGGCCCTCCAGCGGGAGCGGGGACGTAGATGTTCTCGTCCCCTGAAGAACAAACTTCTCCACCTCCGGGTTGCCCGCGTCAGGGACGTTTCGCGGCTCTTTTGCGGGTGTTCTTTGCAGGTCCCTGAGAGGCGGGCGGCGCCGCACCCCCGCGGCCGGCTCGACGTCGGGCCGTCTCCTTCTTGGGTTCAGCAGGCGACGGAGCAGGTTTGGTGGGGGCCGCGGGGGGGCGCCCTCGGCGACGAGCGGGGGGAGGCTGAGCCACCGGCGGCGGGATGGGTCTAGACTCGCGGCGGGGCAAGATGTGTTGAATGGCCTCCCTCTGCTTCTGGACTGCCAAGAACTGCTGGGCAAAGTCCTCGACAGTGTCGCCGAATAGGCCACTCTGGGAGATAGGAGCGTCAAGAAAGCGAGCCTTGTCGACGTCTGCCATCTGGGCCAGAGTGAGCCATAGGTGTCGCTCCTGGACCACGGCTGTGGACATCACCTGACCAAGGGAACGCGCCGTGACCTTCGTCGCCCGTAGGGCGAAGTCGGTGGCGGCGCGGAGTTCTTCCATAACCCCCTGGTCGGGACCACCCTCGTGCAGCTGTTTCAGGGCCTGGGCCTGATACACTTGAAGGATCGCCATAGCATGCAGGGCGGTGGCGGCCTGTCCAGCGGCGTGGTAAACGCGGCCCGCAAGAGCGGACGAGCGCTCGCACGCCCTGGACGGGAGATGCGGACGATCCCTCCAGGTGGCGGCGCCGCGTGGGCACAAGTGCACCGCCACAGCGCGCTCGACCCGGGGAATCGCTGCATACCCCCTGGCCGCCCCGCCATCGAGGGTGGCGAGGGGAGAGGAGCTGGGGCGGGGCCGTGATGAGAAGGGGGCCCGCCAAGATCTGGTCAGCTCCTCGTGCAACTCCGGGAAGAATGGGACCGAGGGGGGGCGAGGTGGAGCCGCGGGGGCCCTCCCCAGGAACCAATCATCCAGCCTAGAAGGATCGGCCGGGGGCGCCTGGGGCACCTCCAAACCGATCCCCCTGGCGGCCCGGAGGAGCATAGCCGATAGCTCGACGTCCACCTCAGACGGAGCGGCCACCTCTGGAGGGGGCCGCGCCGCCGAAGCGTCCGCCTCGCCAACCGACTCTCCCTCTGATGCTGCGGTCGACATCTCATCCTCCGCAGGAGCACCGAAGGAGACGCTCAGCCCGCTGGGCGGGGAAGCGTACTGCTCCGGGAACTCGACGGGACCACGCTGTGTGACAGAAGACCGCAGGGCTTTCTGGGCCGGCGGTGCGTTCTGCACGGTGACAGTTAAGTCCCCCCCGCGTCTCGCCGCGGTGGCCGAAAAGCATTGACGGCTTAACGACAGACCGCGAGAGGAAGGCGGGGGGAGCCGCCTCGCGAACGAGCGGCGGGACTTCAGCGTGCTCATGGTCATGCATTCGCAATGAATGCATTCACCATCCATGAACGCTGCCTCAGCGTGCTCACTCCCCAAACACGTGAGGCAGTGATCATGTCCGTCCGCAGGAGGGAGGAAACTACCGCATCCTGAAGCGCACGGCCGAAAAGCCATTCTGAAAAGAACGTCTTGCGGCCGCGAGAAACTGCTCTTTTAGCTCCCGGTCTGCCCAGGGAAAAAGCCGCGGGGCGGCTGTGCACTCAACGGGACTTTCTCGCTGGAATGCAGTGCGGCTGTAATGGCCGTGAAAACGGCAGCCCGCAGGAGATCGCTGACGGCCGCCAAACAGAAAGCTCTTTTAGTCTTGGCAGCACGTCAGGAGAGAGAGCAGGAACTCTTTTGAAGAACTCTTTGTAGTAGAAGTCTCGTAGAGAGAGAAATAGCAGGCTCAACATCAGACGGATCTGAAGCGAAGAAGCTGTCTGACTGGCGCATGACGTCGCTATTTATACCCGTATGTACGGGGCGTGGCGCGTCATGCAAATGCCACTCGCCAATTTTCATTGGCCTTTTGTATAAGGCTCAGAGATGATTGGATTCTAAGCGAATTCCCATGTAACGTCGAAGTGATTCGACTGAAGGGGAACTATTCATTCTGATCAAACACAGTTCATTTCATAATTATAAAAAGCTCCATGAATGACAGAAAAAAAAAAAACATATCTGATCTCACTCTGCTCTGCACTCTTGTTTGTGTGGTAAGTGGCTGAGTGTAAGGAGGGGGGATGGGTGGTAAGAGAAAGAGTCAGAGAGGAGGAGAGACAGTTAGGGTTAGTCCAAAGGGTTACTGTGAATGCATGTGCCAACTGGGCACCGTTTTCCTGATGCTATCGGGATGGCGACTGCACAGTCGGCGAGGGCCCGGTCATCGCTGCTTGCAGCTTTAATTTTTTTTTTTTTTTTTTTTATTTTTTGTTAACCTTCCGGGCACTTAAGGGGGTCTTAACATACTCAAAAACTCTTGAAAATTTGCACACATGTCGGAATCTGCGGCCATCAGGACGCCACAGAGGCTGGTACCGGGGCGTGGCAAGGGGACTCTACAGCGCCCCCTGGAATTTTGAGGGCCATATAGCACACATACTTGAACGTACACATATGAAACTCGGTACACATATAGAACTCATTGAGCTGAACAACTTTTGTACTCTATGTCATTTTCTCAATGCAACAGGAAGTGAGATATTTAGGGCTGTATAAAAAGCGCATGCTCTGGAATTTAACGTACTCCTCACAGGATTTCCATACGATTGTCACCAAACTCGGTCAGCATGATCTCAAGACATTGGGGACGCTAAATTGCGAGGGGATTTTTGATATCTCGAACGGTTTGGCCGTGGCAAGGCGACAAAGTTATGGCGAGAAATGAGAAACAGGAAGTGTCTAATAACTGTTGCACACATTGCCTGATTCTGATGAAACTTCACCAGATTGTTCGTTGTATGATGCCGATTCCATAAAGGTGACTATTATGAGTCAAAGTTATAGCGCCACCAACTGGCAGCAGGAAGCGTGTCATTTTCAAAATGCTTTGAAATCAGCCTCTTAATTTTACTTGATTTTCTTTAAACTTCATTAAAATCATGACAAAACACGGCCGATAAGAATATGTAAAGGGGTCGATGATAAATCAAATGCTGTTGCCATGGCAACGTCTCAAACTTTAAAATTAGATTCCTGTCTTTTCGAGGCAGATAACATGCTTAGAATTTCATGAAACTCAACACACACATCAATATTAATGATAGTTAGACACTGGCAAAAGATCATAAATGGGCGTGGAGCAGGCACTCTATAGCGCCATCTTTTGACAAAAGTTGGGGGGTTAGTTTTTCCTACAGTCACCAAACTCTGTACATATATTGTTCTCATCAGTCTGGACAACTTTCTAAATTAAACTAATTAGCTAACACCAACAGGAAGCCGGCTATTTTGATTTGAATGTGGATTTTTGGAAAAATCAGGCTGTAAACAAATTTATACTCCTCCTAAGAAGAACAAGCTGTTCACACCAAACTTTTTTAACATGGAGAGAAGATTCTGAAGATGTTAAATTGCAAGCGGTTTTGGGATATCTTGAACGGTGTTGACGTGGTGATTTTTTAAAGATGTATAACCGTCATTTTCTATATCTTTAAAGTGCAGCATCTTAACTATTTAAAACTTTTTTCACACAGAGATCTTATCATTCTGAGCAAGTGCTGTAAATATCAATTTAATTCAAGCTTCTACGAATTAAAGAAAATTAAAAAAAGAAATCAGAAGCCTGCTGTCACTCTGCCTTGAGTGTCTGTGTTCAGTCACCATTAAGTGACTGAAGAGAGACTGAAGGGGGAGGGGTGAAAGGGAGAGAGGGAGAGAGAGTAGAACATGCTGTCTTGCTAAAGACCATCTTTGAGGAAAAAATGCACATTGATGTTACATAAATATGTTTGATCTTTGAGAGTCTGATATTTTGAGAAAATATAAAGGGTCACTAAGTCTTTCATTGTTTGTATTTTGCAGTTGTTGTTTTTTTTATTTATTTTTTACTGAACTGTACCATGAACTTGTCCTATTCAGTCACATAGCAAAAGATTAAGAAAAATACAACTTTTTAGCATGAGCGGTTTATCTTCATTGATAGACATTTATTTTCATAGTGTTATTTATTGAATATAACATTTTAATTAACAGTTTCAAGACAAACTTTGTCAACAAAACAAACTTTGCTGTTATCTGTTCAAAACATCTGAAAATTTTACCATTTTAAGATCAGTATATATATATATATATATATATATATATATATATATATATATATATCGCCCCATTACAATACTCAACTTGATTTTTAAAGATATTTTGAAAGAAAGAAGCGTTTATAGAGCACTTTGTGTATTGCTGTACACCCACATGAACTGTGTTCATGTTCATGTTAATTCACAGTACATAAACTAATGTTAAAATATACTATTTTACCATTAAACAATATATGAATACTTTTTTTAGCTTAATATTAATTAACATTAATAAATACTATTTAATTATTGTTCATGTTAACTAATATAGTTAATGTTAACAAATGAAACTGGTTGGCAATTTTATATATTGTGTGTATGTGTCTGTGTGTTGATTTTAAAGTTTAACCCTTTCAATTCTGTAAACTTTAAATCCAACTGACTGAGGGTTACTGTGAATGCATGTGCCAACTGGGCACCGTTTTCCTAATTGATTCTTTCTTAGTTATGTAGCGCTTAAAAGTGATGTCTTATAACAGGAGTCACCTGCAAAGCAATATCCACACACAAATTGTACAGATAGGTAACGATGACATTTAAGCAGAAGTGGTGGACGTAAAGCAAGCAATAATAACATTTTGTTATCATCATGAATTACATGTTCTTATCATCATCATCAGAATATAGGGAAAATGTTCCCTATATTGTGAATGGCTTTGGGATATCTTGAACAGTGTTGATGTGGTGATTTATGAAAGTAACAATAAAAAAGATGAAGAGTTATTTTCATATATCTTTAAATTGCATTATTCTAACTCATCAAAACTTTTTACATATAAAGAACAAGAAATTCTTAGGAAATACGTGTAGTTTCAAAATGTTATCATGCTCAGAGGCCCCAAAAACATTAAAAGTGTCATTTAAATTTGTCAGATTAAAGCTCTAATACCAGGGATGAACACTAGAGGTCCTCATAAAATAAGGAATCGTTTGACCTCTAATGCTATTTAGCTCATTCTCAGTGTATAAGAATGACAATAATCCATAGAATCAGTTGATATATACTGTACTGTCAGTGTAATTTTACATAATTATTTTGTATAGGTGCTTAAAGAGCATTAAAATCTTTTTTTTTATCTTTTAAGGAAAAATTATATGATTTAAATACATATATACACTCTCACTGGTAGAACAAAAAATCTTATAAGTATGAAACTATACTGCTCAGTTCACTTAATTAGAATGAGAAACAAATACAAAAAGGCCAAAAAAAATCAACTAAGTTAATATGTATTTATTTTTAATATATTTGTTTATAATTATTTCACAGATGCTTATAGATTATTAAAATAATATTTAAAAATGCTTGTAGACCATAAAACATGGTAACTATTTAAAATAGGGTCTCTTTTGTTAACAATGGTTAATGAACTAACAAACACGAACAAACAACGAACAATATATTTGTACTCGATTTTCTTCAAACTTCATCAGAATAATGTAAAAGCCCTGATGCATCAAATGCTGTTGCCATGGCAAATAAATAAAAATAAAAAATACATTCAAATATTTGTTTCCTGTGATATTTAAGGCAGATAGCGTGCTTAGAATTTCATTTTCCATTTTCAGTTTTCAATGATTTATTATATATATAAAGTGCAGCATCCTAACTCTTTGAAACTTTTTTCATACAAATAACTATTCATTCTGATCAAACACAGTTCATTTCATAATTATACAAAACTCCACGAATGAAAGAAAATAAAAAAACATATCTGATCTCACTCTGCTCTGCACTCAATGTGTGTGTTTGTGTGGTAAGTGGTTGAGTGTAACGAGGGGGGATGGGTGGTAAGAGAAAGAGTCAGAGAGGAGGAGAGACAGTTAGGGTTAGTCCAAAGGGTTACTGTGAATGCATGTGCCAACTGGGCACCGTTTTCCTGATGCTATCGGGATGGCGACTGCGCAGACGGCGAGGGCCCGGTCATCGCTGCTTGCAGCTTTAATTATTATTATTTTTTTTTTTTCAATGTTTTGGGGGATTTTGGGGCCCTTAACATACACGAAAACTCTTGAAAATTTGCACACACATTGGAACCTGCGGCCATCAGGGCCGGACAGACTTTGACATGGGGGGGTCACCTGGGGGGGGCGTGGCACAGCGTTAAAAATTGTGACTTTTGAGGGACTCTGGAGCGCACACCAATTGATCTACAGTCACCAAAATTCATACACATATAGACCTCATCGGGCCGAACAACTTCCGTGCTCACAGTCCGTGCTTCACCAAACAGGAAGTCAGCTATTCAGGGATGTCTAAAAAGCGCATGCAATGGAATTTGAAATACTCCTCCTAGACCTTTCCACCGATGGCCACCAAACTCGGTCAGCATGATCTCAAGACATTGGGGACGCAAAATTGCCAGGGGATTTTTGATATCTCGAACGGTTTGGCCGTGGCGGGGCGACAAAGTTATGGCGAGAAATGAGAAACAGGAAGTGTCTAATAACTTTAACACACTTTGTCTGATTTTGACCAAACTTCAGCAGTTTGTTCATCTTATGATGCCGATCACAGAGATGTGACTATCAGGAGTCAAAGTTATAGCGCCACCAACTGGCAGCACAAAGCGCAACGTTTTCTAAATGCTTTTAAATCAACCTCTTAATTTTACTCAATTTGCTTCAAACTTCTTCTCAATAATGTTGAAACACGGCCAATGAGAATCTGTGAATTGCATTATCGATAACTTTTATCATGTTGCCATGGCAACGTGTCCAACTTTAACTTTAGCTTTTTGTGTTTTGGAGCCACTTAACATACTCAGAATTTCATGAAACTTCACACACACATCTGTATTAATGATATTTAGACACTGATAAAAGCCCATAAATGGGCGTGGAGCAGGCGCTCCATAGCGCCACCTTTTGACAAAAGTTGGGGGTTTAGTTTGTCCTACAGTCACCAAACTCGGTACATATATTGATCTCATCAAGCCAGAAACATTTCTAATTTACACCCATTAGCTACGATCGACAGGAAGTCGGCTATTTTGATTTGAATGTGGATATTTGGAAAAATCAGGCTGTGGAATTTTATATACTTCTCTCGGGAAAACCAACCAGTTCACACCAAACTTTTTTGACATGATGCCAACATTCTGAAGATGCTAAATTGCGAGCAGATTTAGGATATCTTGAACGGTGTTGATGTGGTGATTGATTGAAATCGGAGTAAAAAAAGATAGCCGTAATTTTATTATATCTTTAAAGTGCGGCATCCAAAGTCTTTGAAACTTTTTTCATACAGACTACTAGTCATTCTGATCAGACACCGTTCATTTCATAATTATACAAAGATCTATGAATTAATGAAAATTAAAAAACAAATCTGATCCCTCTCTGCTCTGCACTTATGTGTGTGCGTGGTAAGTGGGTGTGTGTTTTTTGAGTGTTAGGGTAAGAGTGGGGAGGGGGGATGGGTGGAAAGAGAGAGTCAGAGAGGAGGAGATAGAAGGGAATATTTAAACTCTTGGTTGTTTATTCATTAGGATGTGAATTAGGGCTGGGTATTATGACCAATTTAGCAATTCGATTCAATTCTTATTTTTATGGTTTCGATTCGATTCAATTCGATTCGATATCGATTAGCTATCAATATTTCATTTAAAATGTTAGTTTTGCAGACATGGGATCCATATTTTGATATAAATGCTGGTAACTTAAAACTCCCCTACTTAAGTGTATTACTGAAATACACATCTACATTAATAATAGGGTGCACACAGTTGTTTATTTTAAACAACTTTTATTTTAAATGAATACTGTAACAAGAAGTCATAAATATGTGCATCCAATGTACACCATGTAAACAAACTGCAAAATGCACATTACTGTAAAAAAAAAAAAAAGACTAAATGTGCAACAGTGAAATCTATTAAGAACTTCAAACATGTTTAAGAAATAAAACATTTTTCTAAATTCAAATCAGGCCCATCATAAAGCCCTTGACTGCATATACAAAACATTCTAACTGTCCATAAAACTAACAGTTTTTAACTACAGCCTAATCATTTTTGATCACCAGATTTTTTTTGCAAAAAATTTACACCCATTAGCTACGACCAACAGGAAGTCAGCTATTTTGATTTGAATGTGGATTTTTGGAAAAATATAGCTGTGAATAAATTCATATCACTCATAGCAGAATCAGACAGTTCACACCAAACTTTGTCAACATGATGCCAAGATACTGAAGATGTTAAAATGTGAACGGCTTTGGGATATCTTGAACGGTGTTGATGTGGTGATTTATGAAAGTAACAGTAAAAAAGATGAAGAGTTATTTCCATATATCTTTAAATTGCATTATTCTAACTCATCAAAACTTTTTACATATAAAGAACAAGAAATTCTTAGGAAATACGTATAGTTTCAAAATGTTATCATGCTCAGAGGCCCCAAAAACATTAAAAGTGTCATATAAATTTGTCAGATTAAAGCTCTAGTACCAGGGATGAACACTAGAGGTCCTCATAAGATAAGGAATCGTTTGAATTATAATGCTATTTAGCTCATTCTCAGTGTATAAGAATGAAAATTATCCATAGAATCAGTTGATATATACTGTACTGTCAGTGTACTTTTACATAATTATTTTGTATAGGTGCTTAAAGAGCATTAAAATCTTTTTTTTAATCTTTTAAGGAAAAATTATGTGATTTATATACATACAATCTCACTGATAGAATAAAAAATCTTATAAGTATGACACTATACTGCTCAGTTCACTTAATTAGAATGAGAAACAAATACATCAACTAAGTTAATATGTATTTATTTTTAATATATTTGTTTATGATTATTTCACAGATGCTTATAGATCATTAAAATAATATTTAAAAATGGTTGTAGATCATAAAACATGGTAATTATTTAAAATAGGGTCTCTTTTGTTAACAATGGTTAATGAACTAACAAACACGATTGAACAACGAACAATATATTTGTACTCGATTTTCTTCAAACTTCATCAGAATGATGTAAAAACACGGCCGATGAGAGTCTGTAAAGGCGTCCCTGATGCATCAAATGCTGTTGCCATGGCAAATAAATAAAAATAAAAAAATACATTCAAATATTTGTTTCCTGTGTTTTTGAGGCAGATAGCGTGCCTAGAATTTCATTTTCCATTTTCAATTTTCAATGATTTATTATATGTTTAAAGTGCAGCATCCTAACTCTTTGAAACTTTTTTTCATACAAATAACTATTTATTCTGATAAAACACAGTTCATTTCATAATTATACAAAACTCGAATGAAAGAAAATTAAAAAAACATATCTGATCTCACTCTGCTCTGCACTCTATGTGTGTGTTTGTGTGGTAAGTGGCTGAGTGTAAGGAGGGGGGATGGGTGGCAAGAGAAAGAGTCAGACAGGAGGAGAGACAGTTAGGGTTAGTCCAAAGGGTTACTGTGAATGCATGTGCCAACCGGGCACCGTTTTCCTGATGCTATCGAGATGGCGACTGCACAGTCGGCGAGGGCCCGGTCATCGCTGCTTGCAGCTTTAATTATTATTAGGGCCCGAGCCCAAAAGGGCGAAGGCCCTATTGTTCTTCTAAGGATTCTTATTAGGGCCCGAGCCCAAAAGGGCGAAGGCCCTATTGTTCTTCTAAGGATTCTTATTTTTTTTTTTTTTTTTTTTTTTTTTTGTTAACCTTCCGGGCACTTAAGGGGGTCTTAACATACTCAAAAACTCTTGAAAATTTGCACACAT
Source organism: Garra rufa (assembly GCF_049309525.1). NCBI lineage: Eukaryota > Metazoa > Chordata > Actinopteri > Cypriniformes > Cyprinidae > Garra > Garra rufa. Next base: position 135,023 of record NW_027394284.1, read on the forward strand.
GTCGGAATCTGCGGCCATCAGGACGCCACAGAGGCTGGTACCGGGGCGTGGCAAGGGGACTCTACAGCGCCCCCTGGAATTTTGAGGGCCATATAGCACACATACTTGAACGTACACATATGAAACTCGGTACACATATAGAACTCATTGAGCTGAACAACTTTTGTACTCTATGTCATTTTCTCAATGCAACAGGAAGTGAGATATTTAGGGCTGTATAAAAAGCGCATGCTCTGGAATTTAACGTACTCCTCCCAGGAATTCCATTGGATTGTCACCAAACTCGGTCAGCATGATCTCAAGACATTGGGGACGCTAAATTGCGAGGGGATTTTTGATATCTCGAACGGTTTGGCCATGGCAAGGCGACAAAGTTATGGCGAGAAATGAGAAACAGGAAGTGTCTAATAACTGTTGCACACATTGCCTGATTCTGATGAAACTTCACCAGATTGTTCGTTGTATGATGCCGATTCCATAAAGGTGACTATTATGAGTCAAAGTTATAGCGCCACCAACTGGCAGCAGGAAGCGTGTCATTTTCAAAATGCTTTGAAATCAGCCTCTTAATTTTACTTGATTTTCTTTAAACTTCATTAAAATCATGTCAAAACACGGCCGATAAGAATGTGTAAAGGGGTCGATGATAAATCAAATGCTGTTGCCATGGCAACGTCTCAAACTTTAAAATTAGATTCCTGTCTTTTCGAGGCAGTTAACATGCTTAGAATTTCATGAAACTCAACACACACATCAATATTAATGATAGTTAGACACTGGCAAAAGATCATAAATGGGCGTGGAGCAGGCACTCTATAGCGCCATCTTTTGACAAAAGTTGGGGGGTTAGTTTTTCCTACAGTCACCAAACTCTGTACATATATTGTTTTCATCAATCTGGACAACTTTCTAAATTAAACTAATTAGCTAACACCAACAGGAAGCCGGCTATTTTGATTTGAATGTGGATTTTTGGAAAAATCAGGCTGTAAACAAATTTATACTCCTCCTAAGAAGAACAAGCTGTTCACACCAAACTTTTTTAACATGGAGAGAAGATTCTGAAGATGTTAAATTGCGAGCGGTTTTGGGATATCTTGAACGGTGTTGACGTGGTGATTTTTTAAAGATGTATAACCGTCATTTTCTATATCTTTAAAGTGCAGCATCTTAACTATTTAAAACTTTTTTCACACAGAGATCTTATCATTCTGAGCAAGTGCTGTAAATATCAATTTAATTCAAGCTTCTACGAATTAAAGAAAATTAAAAAAAGAAATCAGAAGCCTGCTGTCACTCTGCCTTGAGTGTCTGTGTTCAGTCACCATTGAGTGACTACCATTGAGTGACTGAAGAGAGACTGAAGGGGGAGGGGTGAAAGGGAGAGAGGGAGAGAGAGTAGAACATGCTGTCTTGCTAAAGACCATCTTTGAGGAAAAAATGCACATTGATGTTACATAAATATGTTTGATCTTTGAGAGTCTGATATTTTGAGAAAATATAAAGGGTCACTAAGTCTTTCATTGTTTGTATTTTGCAGTTGTTGTTTTTTTATTTATTTTTTACTGAACTGTACCATGAACATGTCCTATTCAGTCACATAGCAAAAGATTAAGAAAAATACAACTTTTTAGCATGAGCGGTTTATCTTCATTGATAGACATTTATTTTCATAGTGTTATTTATTGAATATAACATTTTAATTAACAGTTTCAAGACAAACTTTGTCAACAAAACAAACTTTGCTGTTATCTGTTCAAAACATCTGAAAATTTTACCATTTTAAGATCAGTTATATATATATCGCCCCATTACAATACTCAACTTGATTTTTAAAGATATTTTGAAAGAAAGAAGCGTTTATAGAGCACTTTGTGTATTGCTGTACACCCACATGAACTGTGTTCATGTTCATGTTAATTCACAGTTCATAAACTAATGTTAAAATATACTATTACCATTAAACAATATATGAATACTTTTTTTAGCTTAATATTAATTAACATTAATAAATACTATTTAATTATTGTTCATGTTAACTAATATAGTTAATGTTAACAAATGAAACTGGTTGGTAATTTTATATATTGTGTGTATGTGTCTGTGTGTTGATTTTAAAGTTTAACCCTTTCAATTTAGTAAACTTTAAATCCAACTGACTGAGGGTTACTGTGAATGCATGTGCCAACTGGGCACCGTTTTCCTAATTGATTCTTTCTTAGTTATGTAGCACTTAAAAGTGATGTCTTATAACAGGAGTCACCTGCAAAGCAATATCCACACACAAATTGTACAGATAGGTAACGATGACATTTAAGCAGAAGTGGTGGACGTAAAGCAAGCAATAATAACATTTTGTTATCATCATCCTCAGAATATAGGGAAAATGTTCCCTATATTGTGAACGGCTTTGGGATATCTTGAACGGTGTTGATGTGGTGATTTGTTGGAGACACTCTATAGCGCCACCTTTTGACAAAAGTTGGAGGGTTAGTTGTAGCTACAGACATCAAACTTGGTCGGTATATTGGTCTCATCAAGCCAGACAACTTTCTAATTTACACCCATTAGCTACGACCAACAGGAAATCAGCTATTTTGATTTGAATGTGGATTTTTGGAAAAATATAGCTGTGAATAAATTCATATCACTCATAGCAGAATCAGACAGTGCACACCAAACTTTGTCAACGTGATGCCAAGATACTGAAGATGTTAAATTGTGAACGGCTTTGGGATATCTTGAATGGTGTTGATGTGGTGATTTATGAAAGTAACAGTAAAAAAGATGAAGAGTTATTTCCATATATCTTTAAATTGCATTATTCTAACTCATCAAAACTTTTTACATATAAAGAACAAGAAATTCTTAGGAAATACGTGTAGTTTCAAAATGTTATCATGCTCAGAGGCCCCAAAAACATTAAAAGTGTCACATAAATTTGTCAGATTAAAGCTCTAGTACCAGGGATGAACACTAGAGGTCCTCATAAGATAAGGAATCGTTTGACCTCTAATGCTATTTAGCTCATTCTCAGTGTATAAGAATGAAAATAATCCATAGAATCAGTTGATATATACCGTACTGTCAATGTACTTTTACATAATTATTTTTTATAGGTGCTTAAAGAGCATTAAAATCTTTTTTTAATCTTTTAAGGAAAAATTATATGATTTATATACATATATACACTCTCACTGATAGAATAAAAAATCTTATAGGTATGACACTATACTGCTCAGTTCACTTAATTAGAATGAGAAACAAATACATCAACTAAGTTAATATGTATTTATTTTTAATATATTTGTTTATAATTATTTCACAGATGCTTATAGATCATTAAAATAATATTTAAAAATGGTTGTAGATCATAAAACATGGTAACTATTTAAAATAGGGTCTCTTTTGTTAACAATGGTTAATGAACTAACAAACACGAACGAACAACGAACAATATATTTGTACTAGATTTTCTTCAAACTTCATCAGAATAATGTAAAAACACGGCCGACGAGAGTCTGTAAAGGCGTCCCTGATGCATCAAATGCTGTTGCCATGGCAAATAAATAAAAATAAAAAATACATTCAAATATTTGTTTCCTGTGTTTTTAAGGCAGATAGTGTGCTTAGAATTTCATTTTCCATTTTCAATTTTCAATGATTTATTATATATTTAAAGTGCAGCATCCTAACTCTTTGAATCTTTTTTCATACAAATAACTATTCATTCTGATCAAACACAGTTCATTTCATAATTATACAAAACTCCACGAATGAAAGAAAATTAAAAAACATATCTGATCTCACTCTGCTCTGCACTCTATGTGTGTGTTTGTGTGGTAAGTGGCTGAGTGTAAGGAGGGGGGATGGGTGGTAAGAGAAAGAGTCAGAGAGGAGGAGAGACAGTTAGGGTTAGTCCAAAGGGTTACTGTGAATGCATGTGCCAACTGGGCACCGTTTTCCTGATGCTATCGGGATGGCGACTGCACAGACGGCGAGGGCCCGGTCATCGCTGCTTGCAGCTTTAATTTGTTTTTTTTTTTTCAACCGTTGGGGCACTTTTGGGGGCCTTAACATACTCAAAAACTCTTGAAAATTTGCACACACGTTGGAATCTGCCGTCGTCCGGACGCCACAGAGGCTGGGACCCGGGCGTGGTTCAGGGCCTCTACAGCGCCCCCTGGAACACAGTTTGAAAACTTGATGTACTGCGCACACATACTTGCACGTATTGATATGAAACTCGGTACACATATAGAACTCATCGAACTGAACAACTTTTGTACTCTATGTCATAGGCTCCACGCAACAGGAAGTGAGATATTTAGGGCTGTTTAAAAAGCACATGCTCTGGAATTTAACGTACTCCTCCCAGGATTTCCATACGATTGTCAGCAAACTCGGTCAGCATGATCTCAAGACATTGGGGACGCTAAATTGCGAGGGGAATTTTGATATCTCGAACGGTTTGGCCGTGGCAAGGCGACAAAGTTATGGTGAGAAATGAGAAACAGGAAGTGTCTAATAACTGTTGCACACATTGCCTGATTCTGATGAAACTTCACCAGTTTGTTCCTTGTATGATGCCGATTCTATAAATGTGACTATTATGAGTCAAAGTTATAGCGCCACCAACTGGCAGCAGGAAGTGTGTCATTTTCAAAATGCTTTGAAATCAGCCTCTTAATTTTACTCGATTTTCTTTAAACTTCATCAAAATCATGTCAAAACACGGCCGATAAGAATATGTAAAGGGGTCGATGATAAATCAAATGCTGTTGCCATGGCAACATGTCAAACTTTAAAATTAGATTCCTGTCTTTTCGAGGCAGATAACATGCTTAGAATTTCATGAAACTCAACACACACATCAATATTAATGATAGTTAGACACTGGCGAAGGGTCATAAATGGGCGTGGAGCAGGCACTCTATAGCGCCATCTTTTGACAAAAGTTGGGGGGTTAGTTTTTCCTACAGTCACCAAACTCTGTACATATATTGTTCTCATCAATCTGGACAACTTTCTAAATCAAACTCATTAGCTAAGACCAACAGGAAGCCGGCTATTTTCATTTGAATGTGGATTTTTGGAAAAATCAAGCTGTAAACAAATTCACACTCCTTCTAAGAACAACAAGCTGTTCACACCAAACTTTTTTAACATGAAGAGAAGATTCTGAAGATGTTAAATTGCGAGCGGATTTGGGATATCTTGAATGGTGTTGATGTGGTGATTTATGAAAGTAACAGTAAAAAAGATTAAGAGTAATTTTGATATATCTTTAAATTGCATTATTCTAACTCATCAAAACTTTTTTACATATAAAGAACAAGACATTCTTAGGGAATCTGAGTAGTTTCAAAATGTTATCATGCTCAGAGGCCCCAAAAACATTATAAAAGTGTAATATATGTTTGTCATTTTAAGGCTCTAATACCAGGAATGAACACTAGAGGTCCTCATAAGATAAGGAATCGTTTGCCTCTAATGCTATTTAGCTCATTCTCGGTGTATAAGAATGACAATAATGCATAGAATCAGTTGATATGTACTGTACTGTCAGTGTACTTTTACATAATTATTTTATATAAATGCTTAAAGAGCATTAAAATCTTTTTTTTAATCTTTAAAGGAAAAATGATATACACACACTCTCACTGATATGATAAAAAATCTTATAAGTATGACACTTTACTGCTCAGTTCATTTAATTAGAAGAAGAAACAAATACATCAATTAAGTTAATATGTATTTATTTTTAATATATTTGTTTAGCATTATTTCACAGATGCTTATAGATCATTAAAATATTGTTTTAAAATGGTTGTAGATCATAAAACATGTTGGTAAGTATTTAAAATAGGATCTCTTTTTTAAATATTAGTTAATGCATTAACAAACATGAACTAACAATGAACAATACATTTTTACTCGATTTTCTTCAAACTTAATCAGAATAATGTCAAAACACGGCCGATGAGAATCTGTAAAGGTGTCCCTGATGCATCAAATACTATTGCCATGGCACATTTAAAAAATGTACATTAAAATATTTGTTTCCTGTGTTTTTTAAAGGCAGGTAACATGTTTAGAATTTCTTTTTCAATTAGCAGTAATTTTATATCTTTAAAGTGCAGCACCAAAAGTCTTTGAAACTTTTTTCATACAGAGAACTAGTCATTCTGATCAAACACAGTTAATTTCAGATTTATACAAAACTCAATGAATTAAAGAAAATTAAAAAACAAATCTGATCTCACTCTGCTCTGTACTCTATGTGTGTGTGTGTGTGTGTGTGTGTGTGTGTGTGTGTGTGTGTGTGTGTGTGTGGTAAGTGGCTGGGTGTGTGTGGGGAGGGGGGATGGGTGGTAAGAGAGAGAGTCAGAGAGGAGGAGAGAAGGTTAGGCTTAGGCCAGAGGGTTACTGTGAATGCATGTGCCCAGACAGCGAGGGCCCGTTCATCGCTGCTTGCAGCTTTAATTTTTTTTTTTTTTTTTTTTTTTTTTTGTTAACCTTCCGGGCACTTAAGGGGGTCTTAACATACTCAAAAACTCTTGAAAATTTGCACACATGTCGGAATCTGCGGCCATCAGGACGTCACAGAGGCTGGTACCGGGGCGTGGCAAGGGGACTCTACAGCGCCCCCTGGAATTTTAAGGGCCATATAGCACACATACTTGAACGTACACACATGAAACTCGGTACACATATAGAACTCATTGAGCTGAACAACTTTTGTACTCTATGTCATTTTCTCAATGCAACAGGAAGTGAGATATTTAGGGCTGTGTAAAAAGCGCATGCTCTGGAATTTAACGTACTCCTCCCAGGATTTCCATACGATTGTCACCAAACTCGGTCAGCATGATCTCAAGACATTGGGGACGCTAAATTGCGAGGGGATTTTTGATATCTCGAACGGTTTGGCCGTGGCAAGGCGACAAAGTTATGGCGAGAAATGAGAAACAGGAAGTGTCTAATAACTGTTGCACACATTGCCTGATTCTGATGAAACTTCACCAGTTTGTTCGTTGCATGATGCCGATTCCATAAAGGTGACTATTATGAGTCTAAGTTATAGCGCCACCAACTGGCAGCAGGAAGCGTGTCATTTTCAAAATGCTTTGAAATCAGCCTCTTAATTTTACTTGATTTTCTTTAAACTTCATCAAAATCATGTCAAAACACGGCCGATAAGAATATGTAAAGGGGTCGATGATAAATCAAATGCTGTTGCCATGGCAACGTCTCAAACTTTAAAATTAGATTCCTGTCTTTTCGAGGCAGATAACATGCTTAGAATTTCATGAAACTCAACACACACATCAATATTAATGATAGTTAGACACTGGCAAGAGGTCATAAATGGGCGTGGAGCAGGCACTCTATAGCGCCATCTTTTGACAAAAGTTGGGGGGTTAGTTTTTCCTACAGTCACAAAGCTCTGTACATATATTGTTCTCATCAATCTGGACAACTTTCTAAATTAAACTCATTAGCTAAGACCAACAGGAAGCCAGCTATTTCCATTTGAATGTGTTTTTTTGGAAAAATCAGGCTGTAAACAAATTCACACTCCTTCTAAGAACAAACAGCTATTCACACCAAACTTTTTTAACATGAAGAGAAGATTCTGAAGATGTTAAATTGCGAGCGGATTTTGGATATCTTGAACGGTGTTGACGTGATGATTTTTTTAAAGAAGTAGTAAAAAACATAACCGTCATTTTTTTATATCTTTAAAGTGCAGCATCCAAACTCTTTACAACTTTTTTCACGCAGAGATCTAATCATTCTGAGCACGTGCTGTTAATATAAATTTTATACAAGCTTCAATGAATTAATGAAAATTAAAAAACGAAATCAGAAACCTGCTGTCACTCTGGTGAATGTCTCTACTGTGTGTGTGCGTTCAGTCAGGCTGAGAGAAGCTCATTATTGCAGGGGGAGGGGTGAGAGGCAGAGAGGGTGAGAGAGCTGTGAGCAATGCTACAGACCATCTTTGAGGAAGAAATTCACATATGTACTTTAATTACATAAGTCTGATCTTTGAGAGTCTGATATTTTGAGAAAATATAAAGGGTCATTAAGTCTTTCATTGTTTGTATTTTGCAGTTGTTGTTTTTTATTTATTTTTTACTGAACTATACCATGAACTTGTCCTATTCAGTCACATAGAAAAAGATTAAGAAAAATACAACTTTTAAGCATGAGTGATTTATCTTCATTGTAGACAATATTTTCATAGTGTTATTTATAGAATATAAAATTATAATAATTAAAAATTTCAAGACAAACTTTGACAACAAAACAAACTTTGCTGTTATCTGTTCAAAACTTCTGAAAACCATCCTTTTAAGATCAGTTATATATATATCGCCCCATTAAAATACTCAACTTGATTTTTAAAGATATTTTGAAAGAATTAAGCCTTTATAGAGCACTTTATTGTGTATTTCTGTACACAATGTAATGTTAAAAGATACTAATTCACCTTTAATCAATATATGAATACTTTTTTTAGCTTAATATTAATTAACATTAATAAATGCTGTTTAATTATTGTTCATGTTAACCAATATAGTTAATGTTAACAAATGAAACTGGATGGCAAAATTGTATATATTGTGTGTATGTGTCTGTGTGTTGATTTTAAAGTCTAACCCTTTCAGTTCTGTAAACTTTAAATCCAAACTGGCTGAGGGTTACTGTGAATGCATGTGCCAACTGGGCACCGTTTTCCTAATTGATTCTTTCTTAGTTACATAGCGCTTAAAAGTGATGTCTTATAACAGGAGTCACCTGCAAAGCAATATCCACACACAAATTGAACAGATAGGTAACGATGACATTTAAGCAGAAGTGGTGGACGTAAAGCAAGCAATAATAACATTTTGTTATCATCATAAATTACATGTTATCATCATCATCATCAGAATATAGTGAAAATGTTCCCTATATTGTGAACGGCTTTGGGATATCTTGAACGATGTTGATGTGGTGATTTGTTGGAGACACTCTATAGCGCCACCTTTTGACAAAAGTTGGAGGGTTAGTTGTAGCTACAGACATCAAACTTGGTCGGTATATTGGTCTCATCAAGCCGGACAACTTTCTAATTTACACCCATTAGCTACGACCAACAGGAAGTCGGCTATTTTGATTTGAATGTGGATTTTTGGAAAAATATAGCTGCGAATAAATTCATATCACTCATAGCAGAATCAGACATCTCACACCCAACTTTGTCAACATGATGCCCAAATACTCAAGATGTTAAATTGTGAACGGTTTGGGATATCTTGAACAGTGTTGAGGTGGTGATTTATGAAAGTAACAATAAAAAAGATGAAGAGATATTTTCATTTATCTTTAAATTGCATTATTCTAACTCATAAAAACTTTTTACATATAAAGAACAAGAAATTATTAGGATATACGTGTAGTTTCAAAATGTTATCATGCTCAGAGGCCCCAAAAACATTAAAAGTGTCATTTAAATTAGTCAAATTAAAGCTCTAATACCAGGGATGAACACTAGAGGTCCTCATAAGATAAAGAATCGTTTGACCTCTAATGCTATTTAGCTCATTCTCAGTGTATAAGAATGACAATAATCCATAGAATCAGTTGATATAGACTGTACTGTCAGTGTACTTTTACATAATTATTTTGTATAGGTGCTTAAAGAGCATTAAAACCTTTTTTTTATCTTTTAAGGGAAAATTATATGATTTAAATACACATTTATACACTCTCACTGGTAGAACAAAAAATCTTATAAGTATGACACTATACTGCTCAGTTCACTTAATTAGAATGAGAAACAAATACAAAAAGGCCAAAAAAAAAATCAACTAAGTTAATATGTATTTATTTTTTATATATTTGTTTATAATTATTTCACAGATGCTTATAGATTATTAAAATAATATTTAAAAATGCTTGTAGACCATAAAACATGGTAACTATTTAAAATAGGGTCTCTTTTGTTAACAATGGCTAATGAACTAACAAACACGAACAAACAACGAACAATATATTTGTACTCGATTTTCTTCAAACTTCATCAGAATAATGTAAAAGCCCTGATGCATCAAATGCTGTTGCCATGGCAAATAAATAAAAATAAAAAATACATTAAAATATTTGTTTCCTGTGATATTTAAGGCAGATAGCGTGCTTAGAATTTCATTTTCCATTTTCAATTTTCAATGATTTTTATTCAATTTTCAATGATTTTATTTTCAATGATATTTAAAGTGCAGCATCCTAACTCGAAGCTTTTTTCATACAAATAACTATTCATTCTGATCAAACACAGTTCATTTCATAATTATACAAAACTCCACGAATGAAAGAAAAAAAAAACATATCTGATCTCACTCTGCTCTGCAGGAGGAGAGACAGTAAGGGTTAGTCCAAAGGGTTACTGTGTATGCATGTGCCAACTGGGCACCGTTTTCCTGATGCTATCGGGATGGCGACTGCACAGACGGCGAGGGCCCGGTCATCGCTGCTTGCAGCTTTAATTAGGGCCCGAGCACTACAGTGCGAGGACCCTATTGGAATTGCTCCGTTTATTATTAGGGCCCGAGCCCAAAGGGGCGAAGGCCCTATTGTTCTTCTAAGGGTTCTTATTTTTAGGGCCCGAGCCCAAAAGGGCGAAGGCCCTATTGTTTTTCTAAGGATTATTAGGGCCCGAGCCCAAAAGGGCGAAGGCCCTATTGTTCTTCTAAGGATTCTTTTTTTTTTTTTTTTTTTTTTCAACCGTTGGGGCACTTTTGGGGGCCTTAACATACTCAAAAACTCTTGAAAATTTGCACACACGTCGGAATCTGCCGTCGTCCGGACGCCACAGAGGCTGGGACCCGGGCGTGGTTCAGGGCCTCTACAGCGCCCCCTGGAACACAGTTTGAAAACTTGATGTACTGCGCACACATACTTGCGCGTATTGATATGAAACTCGGTACACATATAGAACTCATCGAGCTGAACAACTTTTGTACTCTATGTCATGGGCTCCACGCAACAGGAAGTGAGATATTTAGGGCTGTTTAAAAAGCGCATGCTCTGGAATTTAACGTACTCCTCCCAGGAATTCCATGGGATTGTCACCAAACTCGGTCAGCATGATCTCAAAACATTGGGGACGCTAAATTGCGAGGAGATTTTTGATATCTCGAACGGTTTGGCCGTGGCAAGGCGACAAAGTTATGGCGAGAAATGAGAAACAGGAAGTGTCTAATAACTGTTGCACACATTGCCTGATTCTGATGAAACTTCACCAGTTTGTTCCTTGTATGATGCCGATTCCATAAATGTGACTATTATGAGTCAAAGTTATAGCGCCACCAACTGGCAGCAGGAAACGTGTCATTTTCAAAATGCTTTGAAATCAGCCTCTTAATTTTAATCGATTTTCTTTAAACTTCATCAAAATCATGTCAAAACACGGCCAATAAGAATATGTAAAGGGGTCGATGATAAATCAAATGCTGTTGCCATGGCAACGTGTCAAACTTTAAAATTACATTCCTGTCTTTTCGAGGCAGATAACATGCTTAGAATTTCATGAAACTCAACACACACATCAATATTAATGATAGTTAGACACTGGCAAAAGGTCATAAATGGGCGTGGAGCAGGCACTCTATAGCGCCATCTTTTGACAAAAGTTGGGGGGTTAGTTTTTCCTACAGTCACCAAACTCTGTACATATATTGTTCTCATCAATCTGGACAACTTTCTAAATCAAACTCATTAGCTAAGACCAACAGAAAGCCGGCTATTTTGATTTGAAGGTGGATTTTTTGAAAAATCAGGTAGTAAACAAATTCACACTACTCCTAAGAACAACCAGCTGTTCACACCAAACTTTTTTAACATGAAGAGAAGATTCTGAAGATGTTAAATTGCGAGCGGATTTTGGATATCTCGAACGGTGTTGACGTGGTGATTTTTTAAAGATGTAGTAAAAAACATAACCCTAATTTTTTATATCTTTAAAGTGCAGCATCCAAACTCTTTAAAACTTTTTTCACACAGAGATCTAATCATTCTGAGCAAGTGCTGGAAATATAAATTTTATACAAGCTTCAATGAATTAAAGAAAATTAAAAAAATAACTCAGAAACCTGCTGTCACTCTGGTGAATGTCTCTACAGTATGTGTGTGCGTTCAGTCAGGCACAGAGAAGCTCATTATTGCAGGGGGGAGGGGTGAGAGGCAGATAGGGTGACAGAGTAGAGAGCCATCCTACAGACCATCTTTGAACAAAAAATGCACATATGTATTGTAATTACATAAATATGTCTGATCTTTGAGAGTCTGATATTTTGAGAAAATATAAAGGGTCACTAAGTCTTTCATTGTTCGTATTTTGCAGTTGTTGTTTTTTATTTATTTTTTACTTAACTGTACCATGAACTTGTCCTATTCAGTCACATAGCAAAAGATTTAAAAAAATACAACTTTTTAGCATGATCAATTTATCTTCATTGATAGACAATATTTACATAGTGTTATTTATTGAATATAAAATAATAATAATAAAAAATTAAGACAAACTTTGACAACAAAACAAACGTTACTGTTATCTCTTCAAAACATCTGAAAACCATAATTTTAAGATCAGTTATATATATATATATATATATATATATATATATATATATATATATATATATATATATATATGTATCACCCCGTTAAAATACTCAACTTGATTTTTAAAGATATTTTGAAAGAATGAAGCATTTATAGAGCACTTTATTGTGTATTGCTGTACACCCACATGAACTGTGTTCATGTTCATGTTAATACACAGTACATAAACTTTATGGCCCGGTTTCACAGACAAGGCTTAAGCCTAGTCCTAGACTAAAATGTAAGTCTGAGCTGTTTGAACTGAAAGAAACTTGCACTGACTGATCTTAAAATATATCGGTGTCTTTGTTTTGTCTCAAGATGCACACCAGTAATGTTTTTTTTCTAAGCATGTTTATAAAAATTACTTAAATATCCTAATTGAACTATCTGCTAATCCTGGCTTAGTCTAAGCCCTGTCTGTGAAACCGGGCCTATATGAATACTTCTTTTAGCTTAATATTAATTAACATTAATAAATGCTATTTATTTATTGGTCATGTTAACTAATATAGTTAATTTTAACAAATGAAACTGGATGGCAACATTTTATATTTTGTGTGTATGTGTGTGTGTCTGTGTGTTGATTTTAAAGTCTAACCCTTTCAATTCTGTAAACTTAAAATCCAAACTAGCAGAGGGTTACTGTGAATGCATGTGCCAACTGGGCACCGTCTTCCTTATTGATTCTTAGTTATGTAGCGCTTAAGAGTGATGCCTTGTAACAGGAGGAGTCACCAGCAAAGCAATATCCACACAAAACTTGTACAGATAGGTAACAATGACATTTAAGCAGAAGTGGTGGACGTAAAGCAAGCAATAATAACATTTTGTTATCATCATGAATCATGTTCTTATCATCATCATCACAGTATAGGGAAAATTTTGCATATTGGTTCACAGTTGGCATTATCTGAAGTCCTTGCATTGATTGCATTTAATTAAATCAACATTATATTTGGTCAGTCTGATCTTGAGGCCTTAGAGATGTTAAATTGTGAAGATCTTGAGTTTTCATTGAGTTGTTATAACTTAGCCATAAAATGTCTGATCTGCCACAAAATTCACAGGTTTGGTAAGAGTCCTGGCCTGAAGACACCTAAAGGCCAATATTCAGATATTATCATAGCGCCACTTGTTGGCAGCAGGATATATCATATCTTTCACTAACTCAAACATACCAAGGTCAATCTGCACCAAACTTCATATGTTTGATAATAGTGCTGGCCTGAACACATCTACATGCCAATAATCAGTTATAGGCATAGCGCCACCATCTGGCAGCAGCAAGTTTGGCACATTTAAATGACTTATGACATATTTTTTCTATATTTACTGTTTTAAAAGAATACTGCCCACCGTTTGCTGATTTCCTGAAGCCACCGGTCGGCGGTGAGCCCAGGTGCGAGGGCCCGTTCATCGCTGCTCGCAGCTTTAATTAGGGCCCGAGCCCAAAAGGGCGAAGGCCCTATTGTTTTTCTAAGGATTATTATTATTATTATTATTATTATTTTTTTTTCAATGTTTTGGGGGATTTCGGGGGCCTTAACATACACGAAAACTCTTGAAACTTTGCACACACATTGGAACCTGCGGCCATCAGGGCCGGACAGACTTTGACATGGGGGGGTCACCTGGGGGGGGCATGGCACAGCGTTAAAAATTGCGACTTTTGAAGGGCTCTGGAGCGCACAACGGTTGACCTACAGTCACCAAAATTCATACACATATAGACCTCATCGGGCCGAACAAATTTCACACTCATAGGCCGTGCTTCGCCAAACAGGAAGTCGGCTATTCAGGGATGTCTAAAAAGTGCATGCAATGGAATTTGAAATACTCCTACTAGGCCTTTCCACCGATGGCCACCAAACTCGGTCAGCATGATCTCAAGACATTGGGGACGCAAAATTGCCAGGGGATTTTTGATATCTCGAACGGTTTGACCGTGACGGGGCGACAAATTTATGGCGAGAAATGAGAAACAGGAAGTGCCTAATAACTTTGACATACTTTGTCTGATTTTGACCAAACTTCAGCAGTTTGTTCATCGTCTGATGCCGATCACAGAGATGTGACTATTATGAGTCAAAGTTATAGCGCCACCAACTGGCAGCAGAAAGCGTGACGTTTTTGAAACGCTTTAAACTCAGCCTCTTAATTTTACTCAATTTGCTTCAAATTTCATCCCAATAATGTCAAAACACGACCGATAAGAATCTGTGAAGGGCGTTATCCATAACTTTTATCATGTTGCCATGGCAACGTGTCAAACTTTAACTTTAGTTTTTTGTGTTTTTGAGCCACTTAAAATGCTTAGAATTTCATGAAACTCAACACACACATCTGTATTAATGACAATTAAACACTGATAAAAGCCCATAAATGGGCGTGGAGCAGGCGCTCCATAGCGCCACCTTTTGACAAAAGTTGGGGGGTTACTTTGTCCTACAGTCACCAAACTCGGTACATATATTGGACTCATCAAGCCGGACAACTTTCTAATTTACACCCATTAGCTACGACCAACAGGAAGTCAGCTATTTTTATTTAAATATGGATTTTTGGAAAAATCAAGCTGTGGAATTTGAAATACTCCTCCTAGACCTTTCCACCGATGGCCACCAAACTCGGTCAGCATGATCTCAAGATATTGGGAATGCAAAATTGCCAGGGGATTTTTGGTATCTCGAACGGTTTGGCCGTGGCAGGGCGACAAATTATGGCGAGAAATGAGAAACAGGAAATGTCTAATAATTTTGACACACTTTATCTGATTTTGACCAAACTTAAGCAGTTTGTTCGTCGTATGATACCGATCACAGAGATGTGACTATTATGAGTCAAAGTTATAGCGCCACCAACTGGCAGCAGGAAGTGTGTTGCTTGCAAAACGCTTTTAAATCAACCTCTTAATTTTACTCAATTTGCTTCAAACTTCATCAGAATAACATCAAAACACGGCCGATGAGAATCTGTGAAGGGGTCCTTGATACATCAAATGCTGTTGCCATGGCAACATGTCAAACTTTAACATTTGTTTCCTGTGTTTTTAAATATAGTTGTGAATAAATTCATATCACTCATAGCAGAATCAGACAGTTCACACCAAACTTTGTCAACATGATGCCAAGATACTGAAGATGTTAAATCGTGAACGGCTTTGGGACATCTTGAACGGTGTTGATGTGGTGATTTATGAAAGTAACAATAAAAAAGATGAAGAGTTATTTTCATATATCTTTAAATTGCATTATTCTAACTCATCAAAACTTTTTACATATAAAGAACAAGAAATTCTTAGGAAATACGTGTAGTTTCAAAATGTTATCATGCTCAGAGGCCCCAAAAACATTAAAAGTGTCACATAAATTTGTCAGATTAAAGCTCTAATACCAGGGATGAACACTAGAGGTCCTCATAAGATAAGGAATCGTTTGACCTCTAATGCTATTTAGCTCATTCTCAGTGTATAAGAATGAAAATAATCCATAGAATCAGTTGATATAGACTGTACTGTCAGTGTACTTTTACATAATTATTTTGTATAGGTGCTTAAAGAGCATTAAAATCTTTTTTTAATCTTTTAAGGAAAAATTATATGATTTATATACATATATACAATCTCACTGATAGAATAAAAAATCTTAAAAGTATGACACTATACTGCTCAGTTCACTTAATTAGAATGAGAAACAAATACATCAACTAAGTAAATATGTATTTATTTTTAATATATTTGTTTATAATTATTTCACAGATGCTTATAGATCATTAAAATAATATTTAAAAATGGATGTAGATCATAAAACATGGTAACTATTTAAAATAGGGTCTCTTTTGTTAACATTGGTTAATGAACTAACACACGAACAAACAACGAACAATATATTTGTACTCGATTTTCTTCAAACTTCATCAGAATGATGTAAAAACACGGCCGATGAGAGTCTGTAAAGGCGTCCCTGATGCATCAAATGCTGTTGCCATGGCAAATAAATAAAAATACAAAATACATTCAAATATTTGTTTCCTGTGTTTTTGAGGCAGATAGCGTGCCTAGAATTTTATTTTCCATTTTCAATTTTCAATGATTTATTATATATTTAAAGTGCAGCATCCTAACTCTTTGAAACTTTTTTCATACAAATAACTATTCATTCTGATTAAACACAGTTCATTTCATAATTATACAAAACTCCACGAATGAAAGAAAATTAAAAAACAAATCTGATCTCACTCTGCTCTGCACTCTATGTGTGTGTTTGTGTGGTAAGTGGCTGAGTGTAAGGAGGTGGGATGGGTGGTAAGAGAAAGAGTCAGACAGGAGGAGAGACAGTTAGGGTTAGTCCAAAGGGTTATTGTGAATGCATGTGCCAACTGGGCACCGTTTTCCTGATGCTATCGGGATGGCGACTGCCAGACGGCGAGGGCCCGGTCAACGCTGCTTGCAGCTTTAATTCTTTTTATTATTCTTTCAATGTTTTGGGGGATTTTGGGGCCCTTAACATACACGAAAACTCTTGAAACTTTGCACACACATTGGAAACTGCGGCCATCAGGGCCGGACAGACTTTGACATTGGGGGGTCACCTGGGGGGGGGGCGTGGCACAGCGTTAAATTTTTTTTACATTTGAGGGACTCTGGAGCGCACGCCGATTGATCTACAGTGACCAAAATTCATACACATATAGACCTTATCGGGCCGAACAACTTCCGTGCTCACAGTCCGTGCTTCACCAAACAGGAAGTCAGCTATTCAGGGATGTCTAAAAAGCGCATGCAATGGAATTTGAAATACTCCTCCTAGACCTTTCCACCGATGGCCACCAAACTCGGTCAGCATGATCTCAAGACATTGGGGACGCAAAATTGCCAGGGGATTTTTGATATCTCAAACGGTTTGGTTGTGGCGGGGCGACAAAGTTATGGCGAGAAATGAGAAACAGGAAGTGTCTAATAACTTTAACACACTTTGTCTGATTTTGACCAAACTTCAGCAGTTTGTTCATCTTATGATGCCGATCACAGAGATGTGACTATTAGGAGTCAAAGTTATAGCGCCACCAACTGGCAGCACAAAGCGTAAAGTTTTCTAAATGCTTTTAAATCAACCTCTTAATTTTACTCAATTTGCTTCAAACTTCATCTCAATAATGTTGAAACACGGCCAATGAGAATCTGTGAATTGCATTATCGATATCTTTTATCATGTTGCCATGGCAACGTGTCAAACTTTAACTTTAGATTTTTGTGTTTTGGAGTCGCTTAAAATACTCAGAATTTCATGAAACTTCACACACACATCTGTATTAATGATATTTAGACACTGATAAAAGCCCATAAATGGGCATGGAGCAGGCGCTCCCTAGCGCCACCTTTTGACAAATTTGGGGGTTTAATTTGTCCTACAGTCACCAAACTTGGTACATATATTGATCTCATCAAGCCAGAATCATTTCTAATTTACACCCATTAGCTACGATCGACAGGAAGTTGGCTATTTTGATTTGAATGTGGATATTTGGAAAAATCAGGCTGTGGAATTTTATATACTTCTCTCGGGAAAACCAACCAATTCACACCAAACTTTTTTGACATGATGCCAACATTCTGAAGATTCTAAATTGCGAGCAGATTTAGGATATCTTGAACGGTATTGATGTGGTGATTGATTGAAATCTGAGTAAAAAAAGATAGCCGTAATTTTATTATATCTTTAAAGTGCAGCATCCAAAGTCCTTGAAACTTTTTTCATACAGACTACTAGTCATTCTGATCAGACACCGTTCATTTCATAATTATACAAAGATCTATGAATTAATGAAAATTAAAAAACAAATCTGATCCCTCTCTGCTCTGCACTTATGTGTGTGCGTGGTAAGTGGGTGTGTGTTTTTTGAGTGTTAGGGTGAGAGTGGGGAGGGGGGATGGGTGGAAAGAGAGAGTCAGAGAGGAGGAGATAGAAGGGAATATTTAAACTCTTGGTTGTTTATTCATTAGGATGTGAATTAGGGCTAGGTATTGTGACCAATTTGGCAATTCGATTCGATTGTTTTTTTTTATGGTTTCGATTCGATTCAATTCGATTCAATATCGATTAGCTATCAATATTTCATTTAAAATGTTAGTTTTGCAGACATGGGATCACTATTTTGATATAAATGCTGGTAACTTAAAACTCCCCTACTTAAGTTTATTACTGAAATACACATCTACATTAATAATAGGGTGCACACAGTTGTTTATTTTAAACAACTTTTATTTTAAATGAATACTGTAACAAGAAGTCATAAATATGTGCATCCAATGTACACCATGTAAACAAACTGCAAAATGCAAATTACTGTAAAAAAAAAAAAAGACTAAATGTGCAACAGTGAAATCTATTAAGAATTTCAAACATGTTTATGAATTTTTTTTTTTCTAAATTCAACTCAGGCCCATCATAAAGCCCTTGTCTGCATATACAAAATATTATAACTGTCCATAAAACTAACAGTTCTTAACTACAGCCTAATCATTTTTGATCACCAGATTTTTTTGCAAAAAAATTTACACCCATTAGCTACGACCAACAGGAAGTCAGCTATTTTGATTTGAATGTGGATTTTTGTAAAAATATAGCTGAATAAATTCAAATCACTCATAGCAGAATCAGACAGTGCACACTAAACTTTGTCAACATGGTGCCAAGATACTGAAGATGTTAAAATGTGAACGGCTTTGGGATATCTTGAACGGTGTTGATGTGGTGATTTATGAAAATAACAGTAAAAAAGATGGATAGTTATTTCTATATATCTTTAAATTGCATTATTCTAACTCATCAAAACTTTTTACATATAAAGAACAAGAAATTCTTAGGAAATACGTGTAGTTTCAAAATGTTATCATGCTCAGAGGCCCCAAAAACATTAAAAGTGTCTTATAAATTTGTCAGATTAAAGCTCTAGTACCAGGGATGAACACTAGAGGTCCTCATAAGATAAGGAATCGTTTAAACAAAAATGCTATTTAGCTCATTCTCAGTGTATAAGAATGAAAATAATCCATAGAATCAGTTGATATATACTATACTGTCAGTGTACTTTTACATAGTTATTTTGTATAGGTGCTTAAAGAGCATTAAAATATTTTTTTAATCTTTTATGGAAAAATTATATGATTTATATACATATATACAATCTCACTGATAG
The DNA here is from genome assembly GCF_049309525.1 of Garra rufa. Lineage (NCBI taxonomy): Eukaryota > Metazoa > Chordata > Actinopteri > Cypriniformes > Cyprinidae > Garra > Garra rufa. The sequence goes on from NW_027394284.1 coordinate 154,877, forward strand.
AATAAAAAATCTTATAAGTATGACACTATACTGCTCAGTTCACTTAATTAGAATGAGAAACATACATCAACTAAGTTAATATGTATTTATTTTTAATATATTTGTTTATAATTATTTCACAGATGCTTATAGATCATTAAAATAATATTTAAAAATGGTTGTAGATCATAAAACATGGTAACTATTTAAAATAGGGTCTCTTTTGTTAACAATGGTTAATGAACTAACACACGAACGAACAACGAACAATATATTTGTACTCGATTTTCTTAAAACTTCATCAGAATAATGTAAAAACACGGCCGATGAGATTCTGTAAAGTCGTCTCTGATGCATCAAATGCTGTTGCCATGGCAAATAAATAAAAATACAAAATACATTCAAATATTTCTTTCCTGTGTTTTTGAGGCAGATAGCGTGCCTAGAATTTCATTTTCCATTTTAAATTTTCAATGATTTATTATATATTTAAAGTGCAGCATCCTAACTCTTTGAAACTTTTTTCATACAAATAACTATTCATTCTGATTAAAAACAGTTCATTTCATAATTATACAAAACTCCACGAATGAAATAAAATAAAAAAACATATCTGATCTCACTCTGCTCTGCACTCTATGTGTGTGTTTGTGTGGTAAGTGGCTGAGTGTAAGGAGGGGGGATGGGTGGTAAGAGAAAGAGTCAGAGAGGAGGAGAGACAGTTAGGGTTAGTCCAAAGGGTTACTGTGAATGCATGTGCCAACTGGACACCGTTTTCCTGGTGCTATCGGGATGGCGACTGCACAGGCGGCGAGGGCCCGGTCATCGCTGCTTGCAGCTTTAATTTTTTATTATTTTTTTTTCAACCGTTGGGGCACTTTTGGGGGCCTTAACATACTCAAAAACTCTTGAAAATTTGCACACATGTCGGAATCTGCCGTCGTCCGGACGCCACAGAGGCTGGGACCCGGGCGTGGTTCAGGGCCTCTACAGCGCCCCCTGGAACACAGTTTGAAAACTTGATGTACTGTGCACACATACTTGCACGTATTGATATGAAACTCGGTACACATATAGAACTCATCGAGCTGAACAACTTTTGTACTCTATGTCATGGGCTCCACGCAACAGGAAGTGAGATATTTAGGGCTGTTTAAAAAGCGCATGCTCTGGAATTTAACGTACTCCTCCCAGGAATTCCATGGGATTGTCACCAAACTCGGTCAGCATGATCTCAAGACATTGGGGACGCTAAATTGCGAGGAGATTTTTGATATCTCGTACGGTTTGGCCGTGGCAAGGCGACAAAGTTATGGCGAGAAATGAGAAACAGGAAGTGTCTAATAACTGTTGCACACATTGCCTGATTCTGATGAAACTTCACCAGTTTGTTCGTTGTATGATGCCGATTCCATAAATGTGACTATTATGAGTCAAAGTTATAGCGCCACCAACTGGCAGCAGGAAGCGTGTCATTTTCAAAATGCTTTGAAATCAGCCTCTTAATTTTACTTGATTTTCTTTAAACTTCATCAAAATCATGTAAAAACACGGCCGATAAGAATATGTAAAGGGGTCGATGATAAATCAAATGCTGTTGCCATGGCAACGTCTCAAACTTTAAAATTAGATTCCTGTCTTTTCGAGGCAGATAACATGCTAAGAATTTCATGAAACTCAACACACACATCAATATTAATGATAGTTAGACACTGGCGAAAGGTCATAAATGGGCGTGGAGCAGGCACTCTATAGCGCCATCTTTTGACAAAAGTTGGGGGGTTAGTTTTTCCTACAGTCACCAAACTCTGTATATATATTGTTCTCATCAATCTGGACAACTTTCTAAATTAAACTCATTAGCTAAGACCAACAGGAAGCCGGCTATTTTGATGTGAATGTGGATTTTTGGAAAAATCAGGCAGTAAACAAATTCATACTTCTCCTAAGAAGAACAAGCTGTTCACACCAAACTTTTTTAACATGAAGAGAAGATTCTGAAGATGCTAAATTGCGAGCGGATTTGGGAAATCTTGAACGGTGTTGACGTGGTGATTTTTTAAAGATATAGTTAAAAAGATGAGCATAGTTTTTTTATATCTTTAAAGTGCAGCATCCAAACTCTTTAAAACTTTTTTCACACAGAGATCTTATCATTCTGAGCAAGTGCTGATAATATAAATTTTATACAAGCTTCTATGAATTAAAGAAAATTAAAAAAAGAAATCAGAAACCTGCTTTCACTCTGCCTGAGTGTCTGTCTTAAGTGTGTGTGTGTTCAGTCACCACAGAATGACAGTCAGAGTGAGAGAGTGCAGGGGGGAGGGGTGAAAGGGAGAGAGGGAGAGAGAGTGAAACTGTTTTGCAATAGACCATCTTTGAGTAAGAAATACACATATTTAGTGTAATGGACATAAATATGTCTGATCTTTGAGAGTCGGATATTTTGAGAAAATATAAAGGGTCACTAAGTCTTTCATTGTTTGTATTTTGCAGTTGTTGCAATTTTTTTTACTGAACTTTACCATGAACTTGTCCTATTCAGTCACTTAGCAAAAGATTAAGAAAAATACCACTTTTTAGCATGAGCAATTTATCTTTATTGATAGACATTTATTTTCATAGTTTTATTTATTGAATATAAAATTTAAATGAACAATTTCAAGACAAACTTTGACAACAAAACAAACTTTGCTGTTATCTGTTCAAAACATCTGAAAATTGTACCATTTTAAGATGTTATATATATATATATATATATATATATATATATATATATATATATATATATATACATACAAATTGATTTTTAAAGATATTTTGAAAGAATGAAGCGTTTATAGAGCACTTTATTGTGTATTGCTGTACACCCACATGAACTGTGTTCATGTTCATGTTAATTCACAGTACATAAACTAATGTTGAAAGATACTAATTTACCTTTAAACAATATATGAATACTTGTTTTAGGTTAATATTAATTAACATTAATAAATGCTATTTAATTATTGTTCATGCCAATATAGTTAAAATTAACAAATTAAACTGGATGGCAAAATTGTATATATTGTGTGTATGTGTCTGTGTGTTGATTTTAAAGTTTAACCCTTTCAATTCTGTAAAGTTTAAATCCAAACTGGCAGAGGGTTACTGTGAATGCATGTGCCAACTGGGCACAGTTTTCCTAATTGATTCTTAGTTATGTAGCGCTTAAGAGTGATGTCTTATAACAGGAGTCACCAGCAAAGCAATATCCACACACAAATTGTACAGATAGGTACCGATGACATTTAAGCAGAAGTGGTGGACGTAATGCAAGCAATAATAACATTTTGTTATCATCATGAATTACATGTTCTTATCATCATCATCATCAGAATATAGGGAAAATGTCGCATATTGGTTCACAGTTGGCATTTATCTGAAGTCTTTGCAGGGGGTTAGGTTTATAGCAAACTCCTCCTAGAGATTTAATGATATCAACATTAATCTACAGTCTAATGTTAAATTGTGAAGATCTTGAGTTTTCATTAAAGGGCGTGTCCGTGGCGGCCTGACAAAGTTTGTTGTTTCGCCATGGACATAGGGCATTTGCTGATTTCCTGAAGCCACCGGTCGGCGGTGAGCCCATGTGCGAGGGCCCGTTCATCGCTGCTCGCAGCTTTAATTAGGGCCCGAGCCCAAAAGGGCGAAGGCCCTATTGTTCTTCTAAGGGTTCTTATTAGGGCCCGAGCCCAAAAGGGCGAAGGCCCTATTGTTCTTATAAGGATTCTTATTTGTTTTTTTTTTTTTATTTTTTTTTATTTTTTTTTTTTTTCAACCGTTGGGGCACTTTTGGGGGCCTTAACATACTCAAAAACTCTTGAAAATTTGCACACACGTCGGAATCTGCCGTCGTCCGGACGCCACAGAGGCTGGGACCCGGGCGTGGTTCAGGGCCTCTACAGCGCCCCCTGGAACACAGTTTGAAAACTTGATGTACTGCGCACACATACTTGCACGTACTCATATGAAACTCGGTACACATATAGAACTCATCGAGCTGAACAACTTTTGTACTCTATGTCATGGGCTCCACGCAACAGGAAGTGAGATATTTAGGGCTGTTTAAAAAGCGCATGCTCTGGAATTTAACGTACTCCTCCCAGGAATTCCATGGGATTGTCACCAAACTCGGTCAGCATGATCTCAAGACATTGGGGACGCTAAATTGCGAGGAGATTTTTGATATCTCGAACGGTTTGGCCGTGGCAAGGCGACAAAGTTATGGCGAGAAATGAGAAACAGGAAGTGTCTAATAACTGTTGCACACATTGCCTGATTCTGATGAAACTTCACCAGTTTGTTCCTTGTATGATGCCGATTCCATAAATGTGACTATTATGAGTCAAAGTTATAGCGCCACCAACTGGCAGCAGGAAACGTGTCATTTTCAAAATGCTTTGAAATCAGCCTCTTAATTTTACTCGATTTTCTTTAAACTTCATCAAAATCATGTCAAAACACGGCCGATAAGAATATGTAAAGGGGTCGATGATAAATCAAATGCTGTTGCCATGGCAACGTGTCAAACTTTAAAATTACATTCCTGTCTTTTCGAGGCAGATAACATGCTTAGAATTTCATGAAACTCAACACACACATCAATATTAATGATAGTTAGACACTGGCAAAAGGTCATAAATGGGCGTGGAGCAGGCACTCTATAGCGCCATCTTTTGACAAAAGTTGGGGGGTTAGTTTTTCCTACAGTCACCAAACTCTGTACATATATTGTTCTCATCAATCTGGACAACTTTCTAAATCAAACTCATTAGCTAAGACCAACAGAAAGCCGGCTATTTTGATTTGAAGGTGGATTTTTTGAAAAATCAGGTAGTAAACAAATTCACACTACTCCTAAGAACAACCAGCTGTTCACACCAAACTTTTTTAACATGAAGAGAAGATTCTGAAGATGTTAAATTGCGAGCGGATTTTGGATATCTCGAACGGTGTTGACGTGGTGATTTTTTAAAGATGTAGTAAAAAACATAACCCTATTTTTTTATATCTTTAAAGTGCAGCATCCAAACCCTTTAAAACTTTTTTCACACAGAGATCTAATCATTCTGAGCAAGTGCTGGAAATATAAATTTTATACAAGCTTCAATGAATTAAAGAAAATTAAAAAATAACTCAGAAACCTGCTGTCACTCTGGTGAATGTCTCTACAGTATGTGTGTGCGTTCAGTCAGGCACAGAGAAGCTCATTATTGCAGGGGGGAGGGGTGAGAGGCAGAGAGGGTGACAGAGTAGAGAGCCATCCTACAGACCATCTTTGAACAAAAAATGCACATATGTATTGTAATTACATAAATATGTCTGATCTTTGAGAGTCTGATATTTTGAGAAAATATAAAGGGTCACTAAGTCTTTCATTGTTCGTATTTTGCAGTTGTTGTTTTTAATTTATTTTTTACTTAACTGTACCATGAACTTGTCCTATTCAGTCACATAGCAAAAGATTTAAAAAAATACAACTTTTTAGCATGATCAATTTATCTTCATTGATAGACAATATTTACATAGTGTTATTTATTGAATATAAAATAATAATAATAAAAAAATAAGACAAACTTTGACAACAAAACAAACGTTACTGTTATCTCTTCAAAACATCTGAAAACCATAATTTTAAGATCAGTTATATATATATATATATATATATATATATATATATATATATATATATATATATCACCCCGTTAAAATACTCAACTTGATTTTTAAAGATATTTTGAAAGAAAGCGTTTATAGAGCACTTTATTGTGTATTGCTGTACACCCACATGGACTGTGTTCATGTTCATGTTAATTCACAGTACATAAACTTTATATGAATACTTTTTTTTAGCTTAATATTAATTAACATTAATAAATGCTATTTATTTATTGGTCATGTTAACTGATATAGTTAATTTTAACAAATGAAACTGGATGGCAACATTTTATATTTTGTGTGTATGTGTCTGTGTGTTGATTTTAAAGTGTAACCCTTTCAATTCTGTAAACTTAAAATCCAAACTAGCAGATGGTTACTGTGAATGCATGTGCCAACTGGGCACCGTCTTCCTTATTGATTCTTAGTTATGACAAAAATTGATTTTATACAAAAATATATTATACAAAAATTGTTCAGATAGGTAACAATGACATTTAAGCAGAAGTGGTGGATGTAAAGGAAGCAATAATAACATTTTGCTATCATCATGAATTACATGTTCTTATCATCATCAGAAAATAGGGAATTTGTAGCATACTGGTTCACCGTTGGCATCTATCTGAAGTCCTTGCATTGATTGCATTTAATTAAATCAACATTATATTTGGTCAGTCTGATCTTGAGGCCTTAGAGATATTAAATTGTGAAGATCTTGAGTTTTCATTAAAGGGCATGTCCGTGGTGGCCTGACAAAGTTTGATGTTTCTGCATAGACATAGAAGTGGTTATAACTTAGCCTGAAACTGTCTGATCTGCCACAAAATTCACAGGTTTGGTAAGAGTCCTGGCCTGAAGACACCTAAAGACCAATATTCAGATATTATCATAGCCCCACCTGTTGGCAGCAGGATATCTCATATATTTCACTAACTCAAACATACCAAGGTCAATCTGCACCAAACTTCATATGTTTGATAATAGTGCTGGCCTGAACACATCTACATGCCAATAATCAGTTATAGGCATAGCGCCACCAGCTGGCAGCGGCAAGTTTGGCACATTTAAATGACTTATGACATATTTTTTCTATATTTACTGTATTAAAAGCATACTGCCCACCGTTTGCTGTTTTCCTGAAGCCACCGGTCGGCGGTGAGCCCGGGTGCGAGGGCCCGTTCATCGCTGCTCGCAGCTTTAATTTTTTTTTTTTTCAACCGTTTGGGCACTTTTGGGGGCCTTAACATACTCAAAAACTCTTGAAAATTTGCACACACGTTGGAATCTGCCGTCGTCCGGACGCCACAGAGGCTGGGACCCGGGCGTGGTTCAGGGCCTCTACAGCGCCCCCTGGAACACAGTTTGAAAACTTGATGTACTGCGCACACATACTTACACGTATTGATATGAAACTCGGTACACATATAGAACTCATCGAGCTGAACAACTTTTGTACTCTATGTCATAGGCTCCACGCAACAGGAAGTGAGATATTTAGGGCTGTTTAAAAAGCGCATGCTCTGGAATTTAACGTACTCCTCCCAGGGTTTCCATAGGATTGTCACCAAACTCGGTCAGCATGATCTCAAGACATTGGGGACGCTAAATTGCGAGGGGATTTTTGATATCTCGAACAGTTTGGCCGTGGCAAGGCGACAAAATTATGGCCAGAAATGAGAAACAGGAAGTGTCTAATAACTGTTGTACACATTGCCTGATTCTGATGAAACTTCACCAGTTTGTTCGTTGTATGATGCCGATTCCATAAATGTGACCATTATGAGTCAAAGTTATAGCGCCACCAACTGGCAGCAGGAAGCGTGTCATTTTCAAAATGCTTTGAAATCAGCCTCTTAATTTTACTCGATTTTCTTTAAACTTCATCAAAATCATGTCAAAACACGGCCGATAAGAATATGTAAAGGGGTCGATGATAAATCAAATGCTGTTGCCATGGCAACATCTCAAACTTTAAAATTAGATTCCTGTCTTTTCGAGGCAGATAACATGCTTAGAATTTCATGAAACTCAACACACACATCAATATTAATGATAGTTAGACACTGGCAAAAGGTCATAAATGGGCGTGGAGCAGGCACTCTATAGCGCCATCTTTTGACAAAAGTTGGGGGGTTAGTTTTTCCTACAGTCACCAAACTCTGTACATATATTGTTCTCATCAATCTGGACAACTTTCTAAATTAAACTCATTAGCTAAGACCAACAGGAAGCCGGCTATTTTGATTTGAATGTGGATTTTTTGAAAAATCAGGCTGTAAACAAATTCACACTCCTTCTAAGAAAAAAAAGCTTTTCACACCAAACTTTTTTAACATGAAGAGAAGATTCTGAAGATGTTAAATTGCGAGCGGATTTGGGATATCTTGAACGGTGTTGACGTGGTGATTTTTTAAAGATGTAGTAAAAAACATAACCCTGATTTTTTATATCTTTAAAGTGCAGCATCCAAACTCTTTAAAACTTTTTTCACACAAAGATCTAATCATCATGAGCAAGTGCTGGTAATATCATAACTAATCACGCTTCTATGAATTAAAGAAAATTAAAATAAGAACTCAGTAACCTGCTGTCACTGGGCTGACTGTCTGTGTTGACACTAAGAGTGACTGAAGGGGGGAGGGGTGAAAGGGAGAGAGACCAGTGGAACATGCTGTTTTGCTTCAGACCATCTTTGAGGAAGATGCTCATTGCACACTGCTGTAGTTTAATCTAGATAAATATGTCTGAACTTTGAGAGTCTGATCTTTAAGAAAATATAAAGGGTCACAAACTCTTTCATTCTTTGTATATTGCAGTTGTTTATTTATTTTTTACTGAACTATACCATGAACTTGTCCTATTCAGTCACATAGCAAAAGATTAAGAAAAATACAACTGTTTAGCATGAGCGATTTATCTTCATTGATAGACATTTATTTTCATAATTAAAATTTTAGATTGAATAAAAAAAACACTAACAATTTCAAGACAAACTTTGACAACAAAACAAACTTTGCTGTTATCTGTTCAAAACATCTGAAAATTGTACCATTTTAAGATGAGTTATATTTATATATCGCCCCATTACAATACCCAACTTGATTTTTAAAGATATTTTTAAAGAATGAAGGGTTTATTGAGCACTTTATTGTGTATTGCTGTACACCCACATGAACTGTGTTCATGTTCATGTTAATTCACAGTACATACACTATGTTAAAAGATACTCATTTACCTTTAAACAATATACGAGTACTTTTTTAGGTTAATATTAATTAACATTAATAAATGCTATTTAATTATTGTTCATGTTAACTAATATAGTTAATGTTAACAAATGAAACTGGATGGTAAAATGGTATATTTAGTGTGTATGTGTCTGTGTTTTGATTTTAAAATTTTAACCTTTCAAATCAAACTTTAAATCCAAACTGGCTGAGGGTTACTGTGAATGCATGTGCCAACTGGGCACCGTTTTCCTAATTGATTCTTAGTTATGTAGCGCTTAAAAGTGATGTCTTATAACAGGTGTCACCTGCAAAGCAATATCCACACACAAATTGAACAGATAGGTAACGATGACATTTAAGCAGAAGTGGTGGACGTAAAGCAAGCAATAATAACATTTTGTTATCATCATGAATTACTTGTTCTTATCGTCATCCTCAGAATATTGGGAAAATGTTCCCTATATTGTGAACGGCTTTGGGATATCTTGAATGGTGTTGATGTGGTGATTTATGAAAGTAACAATAAAAAAGATGAAGAGTTTTTTCATATATCTTTGAATTGCATTATTCTAACTCATCGAAACTTTTTACATATAAAGAACAAGAAATTCTTAGGAAATACGTGTAGTTTCAAAATGTTATCATGCTCAGAGGCCCCAAAAACATTAAAAGTGTTCTATAAATTTGTCAGATTAAAGCTCTAATACCAGGGATGAACACTAGAGGTCCTCATAATATAAGGAATCGTTTGACCTCTAATGCTATTTAGCTCATTCTCAGTGTATAAGAATGACAATAATCCATAGAATCAGTTGATTTGTACTGTATTGCCAGTGTACTTATACATAATTATTTTGTATAGGTGCTTAAAGAGCATTAAAATCTTTTTTTATCTTTTAAGGAAAAGTTATATGATTTAAATACATATATACACTCTCACTGATAGAACAAAAAATCTTATAAGTATGACACTATACTGCTCAGTTCACTTAATTAGAATGAGAAACAAATACAAAAAGACCAAAAAAATCAACTAAGTAAATATGTATTTATTTTTAATGTATTTGTTTATAATTATTTCACAGATTCTTATAGATTATTAAAATAAAATTTAAAAATGATTGTAGACCATAAAACATGGTAACTATTTAAAATAGGGTCTCTTTTGTTAACAATGGTTAATGAACTAACAAACACGAACAAACATCGAACAATATATTTGTACTCGATTTTCTTCAAACTTCATCAGAATAATGGAAAAAAAACGGCCGATGAGAGTCTGTAAAGGCGTCCCTGATGCATCAAATGCTGTTGCCATGGCAAATAAATAAAAATAAAAAATAGATTCAAATATTTGTTTCCTGTGTTTTTGAGGCAGATATCATGCTTAGAATTTCATTTTCATTTTTACATTTTCAATGATTTATTATATATTTAAAGTGCAGCATCCTAACTCTTTGAAACTTTTTTCATACAAATAACTATCCATTCTGATCAAACACAGATCATTTCATAATTATATAAAACTCCACGAATGAAAGAAAATAAAAAAAACATATCTGATCTCACTCTTCTCTGTGTGTGTTTGTGTGGTAAGTGGCTGAGAGTAAGGAGGGGGGATGGGTTGTGAGAGAAAGAGTCAGAAAGGAGGTGAGACAGTAAGGGTTAGTCCAAAGGGTTACTGTGAATGCATGTGCCAACTGGGCACCGTTTTCCTGATGCTATCGGGAAGGCGACTGCACAGACGGCGAGGGCCCGGTCATCGCTGCTTGCAGCTTTAATTCTTCTTCTTCTTCTTCTCCAAAATGAAAAGTCTTTTTGAGGGCCTAAACATGCCCGAAAACTCACGAAACTTTGCACACGCATCAGACCTGGCGAAAATTTACATCTGATATGGTTTTCAAAAGTGGGTGTGGCAAAATGGCTCGATAGCGCCACCTATAAAATTTCAACGGAGTGCGCCTCGAGCTACGTTTCACGTACATGTACGAAACTCGGTACACATATGTAACACACCAATACCTACAAAAAAGTCTCCTGTTGCAACATCCGAAACCCAACAGGAAGTCGGTTATATTGAATTTCCTGTACGATTTTTGTGCAGTTTTTGCCATTTTCAGGCCTCGTACTTTAACGAACTCCTCCTACAGTTTTTATCCGATCATCTTCAAATTTGCTGAGTGTCATCATAAGGCCTTTGCGATGTTAAATTGCGAAGCTTTAGAGTTTTCGTCGATGGGCGTGTCCGTGGCGGCCTGACAAACTTTGATGTTTCGCCATGAAAAAAGAAGTTGCTATAACTCAGGCATACGATGTCCGATCTGCCTCAAACTTCACATGTTTGATGACAGTCCGGTCCTGAACACATGTCAGTGCCCAAATTCAGTTATAATCATAGCGCCACCTGCTGACAACAGGAAATGACATGTTTAACACTGTTACGGACTCTTAGCAACATATTGAAAAGCGTTAACAAGTCGTAAATAGGCTAGCAACATGCTACAAACATGCTAAAACATGCTAGCAACACTTAGCTAAGAGCTAAAGCATGCTATTAATACAAATACAAAAGGAAATTGCTGTAACTCATGTATATACTGTTGAATCTGACCCAAACTTAATATTCAACATGCTACAAAAATAATAAAGCCAGCTAGCAACACTTAGCTAATATGCTAAAGCATGCTAATAATACAGTGAAACAGGAAGTTACTTTAACTCAAGCATACAATGTCCAATCAGCCCCAAACTTAACATGTTTGATAAGAGTCCTGGCCTGAACACACGCCCATGCCCGTATTCAGTTATAGTCATAGCGCCACCAGCTGGTAACAGGAAGCCACATGTTTAATACTGTTGTGGATGCCTAGCAACATTTTAAAAATATCAACAAGTGTTAAACAGGGAAGCAACATGCTAGAAACATGCTATAACATGTTAGCAACATTTAGCTAAGTGCTAAAGCATGCTCTTAATGCAATGAAACAGGAAGTTACTGTAACTCAGGCATGCAATGTCCAATCAGCCCCAAACTTCACATGTTTGATAAGAGTCCTGGCCTGAAGATACATACATGCCCATATTCAGTTATAGTCACAGCGCCCCCAGCTGACAACAGGAAGTGACGTTTAATGGTGTTACAGACTCCTAGCAATATATTAAATAGTGTTAGCAAGTTTAAATAGGCTAGCATCATGCTACAATCATGTAAAAAATGCTAGCATCACTTAGCTAAGAGCTAAAGCATGATATTAATACAAAGAAAAATAAGTGTAACTCATGCATACAATGTCCATTCTGACCCAAGCTTAATATGTTTGATAAGAGTGCTGGTCTGAACACAAGCCCATGCCCATATTCAGTTATAGTCATAGTGCCACCTGCTGGCAACAGGAAGTCACATGTTTAATACTGTTGTGGAAGCCCAGCAACATTTTAAAAATATCAACAAGTGTTAAATAGGGTAGCAACATGCTAGAAACATGTTAGCAACATTTAGCTAAGTGCTAAAGCATACTCTTAATGCAATGAAACAGGAAGTTACTGTAACTCAGGCATGCAATGTCCAATCAGCCCCAAACTTAATATGTTTGATAAGAGTCCTGGCCTGAATACATTTACATGCCAATATTCAGTTATAGTCATAGCGCCACCAGCTGGCAACAGCAAATTACTTGTTTTACACTAACTTAAACATGCAATGTACAATTTGCACCAAACTTGACATGTTTGGCAATAGTCCTGGCCTGAAGACGTCTGAAAGCCAATATTCCGTAATAGCGCCACCTGTTGGCAGCAGGATATGTCATGTATTACACTCAAGCATGCCATGTTCAATCTGCACCAAACTTCATATGTTTGATAGAATCGCTGGCCTGAACACATCCGCATGCCAATATTCAGTTATACACATAACGCCACCAGGTGGCAGCAAGAAATCTGGCACATCTAAATGACTTCCACATATTCCTCCTAAATTTACTATGTTAAAAGCATAGTGCCCACCATTCGCCACAGGTCGGCGGTGGGCCCTCCCATCGCTGCTTGCAGCTTTAATTTTTTCTATTTTTCTCTGTTTCTTTCTTTCTATTTTTATTTTTTTTTTGTCTTTCTTTCTTTCTTTCTTTCTTTCACTCGCGGTGCATGCTGGGAAGTGATAGTATGGAAGGGTGAACACGGTGAGAACGAATTTGAAAGCTGTTTCTTAACTAATCTTTTGGGAGTTTTTCCCCAAAGGAGTTCTCTGTGTTAAATTTCACAAGATTAGTTTGAGTCAGAAAATTTAAAGTTTTCTGTTCGTGCAAACAACAGGCTAGTATTGTCGTGTCGGAGACGGAGATGGCGTCGCACGTGAGCGTGCAGGCGTCATCGCTGTCGCTCCGTCACGGCATCAGGTGTGTTACGAATGCGGGAGAGTCAGTGGAAGACGTGCTGTTGGAGGTTGCTGAAAAAGTAGGATATGAAAATATTGTTTCTGCGTCCCGTATGAACAAAGCGGTGGTGATTTTTCTCAAGGAGGAACAATTGGTCCACCGTTTGATTGAAAGCGGGATTTCGGTAAGTGGCACTTTTGTTCATATTCAACCATTAGCGACACCAACAAGTAAAGTAACAATTTCAAACGTCCCGCCGCTTATTCCTGATGCTGAGATTGAGCGTGAGTTAAAGCGTTTCGGGAAGTTTGCAAGTGCAATCAAAATGGTTCCGCTTGGCTGTAAAAATGCGAACTTGAAACGTGCTGTCGTTTAGGCGACATGTGTTCATATTTTTAAACACGCAAACTCTTAATGTGTCGTTTCGATGCATGTATGAAGGCAAGTCTTATATGCTATATGCGAGCTCAGGTGAGATGCGTTGCTACGAATGTGGTGCTGCTGGGCACATAAGATCATCTTGTCCTGTTAATGCTGAAGCTGGTTCGAGTGGAATTGAAAATGAAGTGCAAGTGAATTCACATAGAAATCAAACGGTAGTTAATACTGAGGGAAATGATAAAGTGGTTCCTTCTGAGGAAGTAAGGAATGATGGGGACATTGATGCTGAGAGTGTACGGAAGGAAAAAGAAGTGTCTGATGAGAATGAACAAAGGGTTGAAACAGATGAAGTACAGATGTCTGATATAAATGAGGTGGAAAGGTTGGAAGGTCAGAAAAGCAGGGAATGTGAAATAGTGGATTCTGGAAAGTTTGAAAATCAAGGTGATGTCGAGGATGCAAATTCATGTGAACCTAAAGAAAAGGTACAGAAATTAGATGAGGATGAGATGAATGAGGGTGATGATGAGGAGGGTGTTTTATCAGATTTTTCAGACTTGTCGGATATATCTCAGATAGGTAGTGATCAGTTTTACTCTTTGGATGAGGTCAACTCTTTTTTGGATGAGACTTTTGGAAAGGCTGCTGATGTCAAGAACTTTTTTCCAGATGTAAAGAGATTTGAATCCTCAATTCTATATTGGCAAAGAAAGGTAGGAGAAGAGGATCTGAGCAAACGAAAGAGGTTTCGATTGAAGAAGATTCTTACTAAACTTAGAAAAGGGAAAACCTCTGTTAAACGTAAATCAAACTAATTTTGTGAAATGAGATACATTTCAAGTGCGCCTTTGCTTTTCCTTTTTTCTGTCTCTTTCTTTTTTCTCCTCATATCTTCTTATGGATATATTGAGAGTAGGATCTTTAAATATTAATGGAGGGAGAGATAGGAATAAAAGAGCAATAATTAAAGAATATGCTTATCTCAAAGATATTAATGTAATGTTTTTGCAGGAAACACATTCAGATAGTCAAAATGAGGTTGAAATGTATAGATGGTGGGAAGGGGATTGTATCTTGAGTCATGGAACAAATTTGAGTGGAGGGGTGGCAATTCTTTTTTCTAAACATTTAGATTTAAATATTTTGTCCACTATTGAATTAGAAAAAGGAAGAATTTTAATGGCTATAGTAGAAATTAAAGAGTTAAAGTTTCTCTTTATTAATGTATATGCTCCAAACATAGGTTTAAAACGAATTGAATTATTTGAGAAGTTAAACACTGAAATTAGAAAACATGTTGATGAGGGAATGTGTGTAATAATGGGAGGTGATTGGAATTGTACTACTAATTTTGTAATGGACAGAAATGGTGAGGAACCACATTTACAGTCTAGTAAAATGCTTCTTAAGATTATTCAAGAACTAGAATTGGTCGATGTATGGAGAAAAAGAAATCAATTAATAAAACAATATACATGGGTTAAAATATTAGACTCTACTGTTTGGAGCAAGACTGGACAGAATATATGTAAATAAATCAGACAACAATAGAGTTATGAATGTCGGTATATCTCCTTGTGGTTTATCACCATGTAGTGACTATTGATTTTAATACTACAACGGGATTGCATCCAAAATCTTACTGGCATTTCAATGTTAAATTGTTATATGATAAGTTGTTTTGTGAAAATTTTAAATGTTTTTGGGAAAAATGGAAATTAGAAAAGGGCAATTTTGAAAATGTAATTCAGTGGTGGGAGGTAGGAAAAGTTCAAATCAAGATTTTTTGTCAGCAATATTCTTATAACAACACTGTGATTGTAAAAAGAAGTATTGAAAGGTTGGAGAAAGGTATTAATGATATTGAAAATGTACCTGCTTTGGGTGAAACTAATGATTTAAAGAAAAAGAGATTAGAGCTGAAAACTCTTTTAGAAGAAAGAGCAAAAGGTGCCTTAGTTCGAGCAAGGATATCTTCCATCAAGGAAATGGACGCTCCAACAAAGTTCTTTTTCAATCTAGAGCGTAAAGTAGTAAAGGAAAAAAATATGCTTTACCTTCGGAGGGACAATGGCACATTAACTTCGGATCCCATTGAAATGAGAAAAATTGCAATGCTCTTTTATGCTGAACTTTTTGGGCCTAAAGACTGTGATCATGCGAGTATGGATCAGTTGTTGAAAGGACTACCTAATTTGAAGCCTGAGGACAGAGAGACGTTGGATAAAACGGTTTCTTATGAAGAAGTTTCAGAGGCTGTTATGCAACTGTCCACAGGACGTGCCCCGGGTGTAGACGGTTTGCCTGCTGAATTTTATAAATCATTCTGGAATGTTTTAGGAGAAGACTTTTACAATGTAATTGGTGAATGTTTTAAAAAAGGTATGTTACCCAGCAGCTGTCAAAGGGCAGTACTATCACTTTTGCCTAAATCTGGTGATTTAGGTTTGTTGAAAAATTGGCGCCCTGTTTCTTTAATGTGCCAAGATTATAAAATATTGTCTAAATGTTTAGCAAATAGATTAAAAATGTTTTTAAGTATTGTTGTGAAAAATTAGCAAACTTACTGTGTTCCAGGACGCACAATAATGGATACTTTATTTTTAGTAAGAGATGTAATTGACCTGTCTATGAGAAACGATTTTGACATTGGTGTATTATCGATTGATCAAGAAAAAGCATTTGATTGTGTGGGCCTTCATTCATTTAAATGTTTTGAAAGCGTTTGGATTTGGAGAAACTTTTATATCATGGATCAGATTATTATATAGGGGTGCTTCTGTAATGCTTAAGGTGGGAGGGGGATTGAGTTGCCCAGTACCCGTTAAAAGGGGAATAAGACAGGGTTGTCCTCTTTCTGGACAACTCTATAGCTTAGCGATTGAGCCTTTACTAATTAAACTGAAAAATAGTTTGAGAGGTTTTCATATATCAGGAGATGTTAAGGGATTAAGTGTCTCTGTTTCTGCTTACGCTGATGATGTAACTGTTTTTATTACTGGACAAGAGGATGTTCAGATATTGTGCAGAAGTTTGGCTTTATATGAAAGAGCTTCCTCAGCCAAAGTAAATTGGGCAAAGAGTGAAGGTTTTCTTGTGGGTCCCTGGAAGAATGTTGGGCCTCCTCAGCTCCCAGGGGGTTTGCAATGGGGCAAGGAGGGTATAAAAATTTTGGGAGTGTTTCTGGGTAAAGAAAGTTACAAACAAAAGAATTGGGAGGGTATGCTGGAGAAGGTGTCAGCCAAGTTGTCTAAATGGAATTGGCTATTACCTGAACTATCCTATAGGGGTAGAGTTTTGGTTACAAACAATCTGGCCGCCTCCATGCTTTGGCACAGAGTAAATGTGTTGGAGCCACCAAATGAAATGATAAAAGCTTTACAGAGAAGATTTGTGAACTTTTTTTGGTCGGGACAACATTGGCTTCCTGGATCTGTGTTATATCTGCCTGTATATGAAGGAGGACAAGCTTTGATAGATGTAAGAAGCAGGATTAATACTTTCAGGCTACAGACTGCACAGAGAATATTGTACGAAGAGGATCAAGGGTGGATTTGTGTTGCTTGTGCTCTTTTAAGGGCAGTATCTGGTCTCGGTTACGACAAACAATTGTTTTTATTGAGAATAAATGAACTGGACTTAAGTAATTTATCCTTGTTTTATCAGTCAATGTTGAAAGCTTGGAAAGATCATTTCAATGTCAACAGAGACCTTTCACAACCAAAGGACTGGATTATGGGAGAACCTTTGTTATACAATCCATTGATACATACCAGAACTTTGTCATCAGAAAGTTTCAGAAATTGTCTATTGAGAGCTGGACTAACAAAAATGGGCAATCTGAGAGACATTAAAGGGTGGAAAACAGCTGAAGCACTACAGTGTGAAACAGGAGTTCAATCTGTACGTCTTCTACAACAGGTGATAGAAGAGGTGAAAAATGCACTGCCTGGAACCTGCAGGGAGGCACTGGAAATTCAACCGTCTCGGGATTGGGAGAAAAAGTATCAGTTTCCACCTATTAGTATATCTGCAGCAGCAGAGGAAAATTATGATGATGCTGACACAATATTATCTTTTGACACTCCAGAGTTGGGGCAGTTTTGTGAAGCAAGCAAGAAAGCCATCTATATTACTTGCATTAAAGTTACCCATCAGACTGTTTTAAAACGAGTACGAGTAGGGAGGTGGACAGATGTGTTTGGGCCAGACTTTAAAGGATCCTGGAGGTCTCTGTACAAACCTCCTATAGAGAAACGTATAGCAGACCTACAGTGGAGACTTATTCATGGTATCATAGCTACGAACAGACATGTGGCACACCTGAATCCAGCAGTGGGTAAGGAATGTCCTTTTTGTGGAATTGAAGAGACAGTTGATCATTTGTTTATGTATTGTACGAGGTTGGACAGTTTTTTTATTGTTTTAAAGAATTGGGTTGAAAGTTTAGGTGAAGATTTTTCTAATCAATACTTTATTAGTGGTCCTAAATATACATTCCAGAAGAGGAAAAAAGTTTGCCTATTTTTTGTTGGGTATGGCTAAAATGGCAATTTGGAAAACTCTAAAAAATAAGTTAATTGGTATAGATTCAGTAGATGTTGAAGATGTGTTTAGAAACATGGTGAATGCCAGAATTAAAATTGAATATACCTATTTTAAATTGATTAATGATATTCAAATGTTTTCTGAAATATGGTGTGTTGGAAGAACATTGTGTGAGGTTTTGGAAGATGATATGCTGGTTTTAAAGTTTTAAAGTAATGTGTGTAGTTACTGGAAAATGTAAAAGTGTGCATATGTTTGAATGTATTATGTGTATTTTGCTAAAATATTACATGCCCAGATAAGAAATCTGGAAAAAAGTTAATGTTTTAATAAAAGTCGTATTAAGGTCTTTCTTTCTTTCTTTCTTTCTTTCTTTCTTTCTTTCTTTCTTTCTTTCTTTCTTTCTTTCTTTCTTTCTTTTTCTTTCTTTCTTTCTTTCTTTTTCTATTTTTCTTTCTTTCTTTCTTTCTTTCTTTCTTTCTATTTTTTTCTTTCTTTATTTCTTTTTCTATTGATCTTTCTTTTATTCTTTCTATTTTTCTTTCTTTCTTTTTTTCTTTCATTCTTTATATTTGTCTTTCTTTCTTTCTTTTTTCTTTTTCTATTGATCTTTCTTTTATTCTTTCTATTTTCTTCCTTTCTATTTTTTCTTTCTTTCTTTCTTTCTTTCTTTCTTTCTTTCTTTCTTTCTTTCTTTCTTTCTTTCTTTCTTTTTCTTTCTTTTTTCTTTTTCTATTTTTCTTTCTTTCTATTTTTCTTTCTTTCTATTTTTCTTTATATTCTTCTTTATTTCTTTCTATTTTCTTTCTTTTTCTATTCTTTCTTTCTTTCTTTCTTTCTTTCTTTCTTTCTTTCTTTCTTTCTTTCTTTCTTTCTATTTTTTCTGTTTCTTTCTTTCTATTTTTATTTTTTTTCTCTTTCTTTCTTTCTTTCTTTCTTTCTTTCTTTCTTTCTTTCTTTTTTCTTTTTCTATTTTTCTATCTTTCTATTTTTCTTTCTTTCTATTTTTCTTTCTATTCTTCTTTATTTCTTTCTATTTTCTTTCTTTTTCTATTCTTTCTTTCTTTCTATTTTTTCTGTTTCTTTCTTTTTCTTTTTGTCTTTCTTTCTTTCTTTCTTTCTTTCTTTCTGTTTTTTTCTTTCTTTATTTTTTTCAATTGATCTTTCTTTTATTCTTTCTATTTTTCTTTCTTTCTTTCTATTTTTTTCTTTCATTCTTTATATTTGTCTTTCTTTCTTTCTTTCTTTCTTTCTTTCTTTCTTTCTTTCTTTCTTTCTTTCTTTCTTTCTTTCTTTCTTTCTTTCCCAGTTTTCTTTTTTCATTGTTTGTTTAATGATTGTTAATTCTAGTATTAGTCATACTTCTATTGCACAGTTTCACATTTCTCTCTAAGGTCTCATAGCTCTATCACAGAGAACAGTGTTCAGTGATGGACTGCATATGAACATATAAAAGGTGAATCATTAAAGATAAGATAAAGGTAAATGAAAAAAAAAAAAAAAAAATCTTAGTGTCTCCAAACAAGTTATCTGATGTCTGGCAATTCTCTATTCCTCTGGTGTGTCTGTTTTGGTAAATAATAAAAAAAACGATAACACATCCTCAAGGTTTGGGATTAAGATTGAAAAATGGAAAAGTGTCATGTACCACCAGAGTCATTTAAAAATCTTCATTTCAGCTCCATGTTCAGATAGCACTGCATTTAACTGTGCTGTCGTTTTACACATATTGGACTGTCTGTCTAGGGAGTACTTCAAGCAACTTGTGAGACAGCGAGCTATAAGAAAACTTTTGGCCTCTTCAAAATAATAAAAAAAGGTGCTATATGCATTAATATTTATCATAATTTTGGCCAAACACATTTCTAAATAGCAAAATCATTAGATGCTGTTTTATTATTGCACCTATTACTTTTGATTGTTATTATATTAGTTTGTTAATTATAAAAAAGCAGTTTTGTTTGTAACGCTGAAAACCTCAGCACAAAAAAAAAAAAAAAAAATCAGAGAAGAACCGAACACAGGAATCACCTGTCATGGCTTCTTCGACAATCACTTCCACCTCTTTAAAGAGCTGGTGAGAGGTGATTGGTCATTGTGTTGAAGCAGAAAAGAGAACTGCAATTTTCAATGCAAATCAGGTTTTCTAGATTATTCACCCCCTGCTGTGGAGCCCTCTATATATACCGGCCATCAAACGAAATCTCTGCATTGGATAGAAGTATGCAGAAGCTGATAAGAATTTTTAAATCAGACTGCATACTGCTTCATTAGGAGATACCGTTGGGATAATAGTGTGGTCACTGGCAATTTAAGTTAAGTTTAAGTTTAGCAGTTGCTGGTACTGTAATAAACTGGTTTAGACTACAAACATGTGACTAAACACTGATTTTTTTTTTCCTTGTGCGCCTCATAAGTGGCTTTACTGCGTGTTATTCTGTGTTACGCTACATATAGTTAGAAGTGTTAATTTGCTGATGCTGCTGAAGCTTTGTCTCTGTTAATGAATGCAATATGGGAAGTGTTTGTTTACTTTGTCATTCAGTTGTGAAAATAGCTGTGTGCACTTCAAAGTTAGATCCACAGGAAAAATAGATAAAAACACAGAACAGAAAAGATCTATAATTAGAATCTGTGGACTTCAGACGTAAATCTTTGCTGATGCTCAGCAGCCTCTTTTTACTTTAGCTAATGGAAATTATCTGATAGGACACATTTACTCCAATCTTTGAATGCCTTTTATCCCAGGAAACAGATGTTATTTGCAAGGATGAGGACGTTCCTAAGAATTCCTAGTGAGAAATTTGAGAAACCCCTACGCATGGGAGAAAAAAAAACACAAGTTCTCAAGATGTGTTTTTAAAAAAAGTTAAACCTCTGTTAACTTGAGGGCCACACTTTTAAAATGCTTTGTCATGAGCCAGCTGCTGCAAAAGATGCAAAACAAGTGCACAACTGTCAAACATGTCTGTGCAGCGCATTTTACACAGAAAAATAACAAAAAAGTAGGGCAGTGGAATGGAAAAATGTGTGCTGTGTGAACGGCCCTTTACATGTCCTAAATGTGCACAGCCCACTGCACAAACAGCTCTGACAGTGTGTTGTTATTTTTATAGGCTACCAAACTTATGGTTTCTGCATGGCTGATGATAAATCAGAAAAAAAAAGAAAAAAAATCCCATAGGCCTTCACTAAAAGAAGAAGCCCAGCAGAGTCCGAAATGAACTGTTGGTAAGCGCCAAATGCAAAAATTGGCTTTGGCAAGTGTATCAAAAATACAGTTGGCTGGTAACTTTATTAAGAACTGCAACATAATACAGTTCATGATTTGCATTGGATAGAAAGAGCACTAGTCAGATGTAAATTATGTAATTCAGAGACATATAAACATTCTACTAAAGAGCCTGTAGTGTCTTCATGTTTTTTTTTTTTTTTTACTTTTACCTCAAATAAAATAAAATAAAGAAGTAAATAAATAAAAGTAAAATGTTTATACAATATGCCTACTGCAATAATAAAATATACATACAATATGAGGAACAAAATTACAATGTTGTCTTCACATTCAAAGACTATTAAGATTTAGTTTTAAAGATTATTAAGGGTTTGTTCTGTCAAGGGATTTATATACCGATCATTTTTGTTTTACAAGAGAAAAAGCGATTTTCAAAAAAGTATTAATAAACTATGTTTGGTTGTCTGAAAATGGATTTAGATAATGTTCAGTTTTGTTTTAAGCGAGACTAAACAATTCTTAAAAAGCATCAATGAATACATTATTTGGATGTCTTAAGTGAAAAATAAAGTGTTAAAGAGTCAAATTGTCTTGCAGTTTAACATTTTCCACATTTAATTGGGCATTTGGCTCTCTATCAGTTAATAAATAAAACTGCATAATTACAAACTTAAAACTTGTAGAAGAATATTGTTTTGGTTCTGTTTCTGCTCTTGTTTGGACTAATTGGAAACACTAATGTTTTTGAAATAAAATATATAATAAAGACGTCTCTGTGTTTTGAATCCTTTAAGTTCTCGCCACCTCTGAAAAGCCAAGCAACGGTTGATTCAGTTTTTATTACAGACCCTGTTGCTTTACCATTTTTCTTCTAGATGCTGGTCTAATCAGTTTAACTTGAGGTTTAAAGTGATTTTATTGTTTTTTGCATGGTTTCTTGTACAGCACTGTGGTCAACTTTTGTTGTATTATTATGTTCTTTATGAATAAAGTGAACATTGAACTTTTTTTTAATACAACCAGTGAATTACTGGATGTTTATTATTTTGCATGGTCAATTGTCTATATTTAGCACTCGTTGTGACAACTAACTTTCAGCATTGTGCTACCCTTAATGTGCCAGCGTGTAGTCAGAGCAAATTTTCTCTGATTATGGATGTACACATGCACAAAATAATGATGCAACTATTCAATTGTCTTGTAAAAGCTGTCTTGACAGCTCTTAAATTGAAACAATCACTACAGGCATACTGTAGGGGTAATTCAGGGCAAGGCAAAAACATGGTTTGGAAGACAGATGCATTATTTAAATTAGAAAATAAAAGTGAACAAAAAGTTGCATAGTGTAACTGTAAACATTAATCACAAGTGTATTATAGTTGATTCTCTGTTATGTGTCACATCTGTTTAAATTGTGTACTTGTTTAATGTTCCAAGCTGATTGTTTTGTCTTTTATTTTGTTACTTGTCTTTGTCATGTTATTCCTGTTCCTCTCATGTGATGTTGCCATGTGGTTCCTTTATTTTATGTGTCATGTTCCCATTGGTTATCTTGTTATCAGTTCTGGGGTGCATTTCCCGTACAACGATGTAACTCGCTGATTAACCTCTATAGTATGATGCATTGTTGTGGAAACGAACTAGCTTGTCACGGCTGTTTCCCGAACACGGTCACATCTCCGTCGTTTGAACCACATTAGTTCAACAATGTAGGGCCGTTGTTAATGACATCACCAAGTAATAACTTCTGCTATTTAACTGATTGGAGATCTCAAAATGCAGATACATTATACATATATTATAGATATATTATACATTACACCTGATGACAAATTTACAAATTTTTGCTCCGTCATTTCGCTTTATTTGATTTTTGATTCATCACAAATTTACCTCTTACGTCTACTCCGGGATTCCCTTTTTATTTATGCACATGCACACTATTCAAAAGCGGCGCTTATAGAGGACACACACAAATACATAGATTAAAATGCTTTTATATATAGATTGAATGGAAAATATAGATTGTACTGCATGTTAGCTTGCTTACTGTGCCCAAGAGCAAACTTTATTGAGCCCATATGTCTTACTAACAAGAAACTATGCTTCTAACCACAGGTCGAGAGCTGTACAGTCGTGGCCAAAAGTTTTGAGAATTACATAAATATTGGAAATTGGAAAAGTTGCTGCTTAAGTTTTTATCATAGCAATTTGCATATACTCCAGAATGTTATGAAGAGTGATCAGATGAATTGCATAGTCCTTCTTTGCCATGAAAATTACCTTAATCCCGAAAAAAAACTTTCCACTGCATTGTTATGAAGGCTTCAGGGTGTCCAAGAAAGTCCAGCAAGCGCCAGGATCGTCTCCTAAAGAGGATTCAGCTGCGGGATCGGAGAGCCACCAGTGCAGAGCTTGCTCAGGAATGGCAGCAGGCAGGTGTGAGTGCATCTGCGCGCACAATGAGGCGAAGACCTTTGGAAGACAGCCTGGTGTCAAGAAGGGCAGCAAAGAAGCCACTTCTCTCCAAAAAAAACATCAGGGACAGATTGATCTTCTGCAAACAGTATGGCGAATGGACCGCTGAGGACTGAGGCAAAGTCATATTCTCCGATGAAGCCTCTTTCCGATTGTTTGGGGCATCTGGAAAAAGGCTTGTCCGGAGAAGAAAAGGTGAGCGCTACCATCAGTCCTGTATCATGCCAACAGTAAAGCATCCTGAGACCATTCATGTGTGGGGTTGCTTCTCATCCAAGGGAGTGGGCTCACTCACAATTTTGCCCAAAAACACAGCCATGAATAAAGAATGGTACCAAAACACCCTCCAACAGCAACTTCTTCCAACAATCCAACAACAGTTTGGTGAAGAACAATGCATTTTCCAGCACGATGGAGCACCGTGCCATAAGGCAAAAGTGATAACTAAGTGGCTCGGGGACCAAAACGTTGAAATTTTGGGTCCATGGCCTGGAAACTCCCCAGATCTTAAAACTTGTGGTCAATCCTCAAGAGGCGGGTGGACAAACAAAAACCCACTAATTCTGACAAACTCCAAGACGTGATTATGAAAGAATGGGTTGCTATCAGTCAGGATTTGGCCCAGAAGTTGATTGAGAGCATGCCCAGTCGAATTGCAGAGGTCCTGAAAAAGAAGGGCCAACACTGCAAATACTGACTCTTTGCATAAATGTCATGTAATTGTCGATAAAAGCCTTTGAAACATATGAAGTGCTTGTAATTATATTTCAGTACATCACAGAAACAACTGAAACAAAGATCTAAAAGCAGTTGAGCAGCAAACTTTGTGAAAACTAATATTTGTGCACGTCACTTCCGTTAAGGAGACGCATTCCCTCACCTTACACTTAAAGTGCACCAAATGAATTTATATCACATTACAAATTTACTTATTTCAACTGAATACGAAACAGATTAATACAAGACATTATGGAGTTAATTATAAGAATTAATTATGAAACAAATATACAGAATATCTCAGAAACAGCATTTACACTCCCAACAAAATCACTCATTTACTTGAAATGCGGCATTTTCCCTTAAACCATTATATTGAATTAAAGTCAACAATAATCAAATTTCAGGTGTACTTGAGTGTAACTGTGCCAAGTGCTTGACTTAATTGGCCTCAATTAAAGTGACTACCTTGTGGATAGGTCTTTCTAAGTAAAATGATCTAGTGTGAGGCTTTCCTTTGTCAAATGTAGTGTCACTGAATAGTAGCTTCAACTTTCGCACAATGCCGTCAGCACTAGGGTATGTTTCCACTACTCTGGCAAGCTTCCATTAATTTCTCTGAGAGCCGTCATCTTGTAGTATGACAATGTCATTTACTTGTGAATTTCGTGATGATTTTTGCCATTTTTTGCGTTGTTGGAGATTTAATAGATATTCGTGTTTCCATCTCTGCCAGAATTCATTCGCCAGGAACTGCACTCTTCTCTACCTCTTCCGCAGATAGAGGTCCTCATTGCTGAACTTTCCTGAAGGTGGCAAAATGACTGACGATTTCATGGTTAGTGTGTGATTGGGAGTGAGGGGTTCTGGGTAGGTGGGATCATGAAGATGTTCAACACTTAATGGTCTGCTGTTAATTATCGCCATTGTCTCATACAGAAATGTTCTAAGAGTTGTGGTGTCAAGTCTGCTAGATGACTTGTCTAGCATTGCCGATAGGATGCTTCTGATTGTTCGAATCTGGCGTTCCCAGACTCCTCCCATATGACTCGTTGATGGGACATTGACTACAAATTCACAACTGATTGCTCGAAGACGTTCTTGATCCATTCCCTTGAGCAACTCAGAAAACTCTCTCCTAGCGCCCATGAAATTTGTTCCCTGATTGCATCTCAGTTGGCGTACGGGTCCTCTGATGGCTATGAACACTCGGAGTGCATTCATGAAAGCGTCTGTCGTCAGGTCGTCTAGTGTCTCTACGTGTACAGCTCTAGGGCACAAGCAAGTAAACAGTAATCCATATCGCTTTAATTCCTTTCTTCCTTCCTTTACGATGAAGGGGCCGAAACAATCTATGCCACAGTACGTAAAGGGGGGGGGGCGAAGCCTCAGTTCTTTCTTCTAGCAGATCTGACATTTTTTGAACCTCTGTAGTTCTTCTGTATCTTCTACATTTTACACACTTGTAGATGTGTGAGGAAACCACACTTCCACATCCCAAGATCCATATTCCGCTCGCACGTAACTCATTCATGGTCATGCCTCTTCCTTGGTGTTACACACTCTCGTGATAATGTTTGACAAGTAAGGCTAACAAATAGGGATGTAGCGGTATCAAAACTTCACGGTACGGTAATACCTCGATATGAATGTCACGGTACGGTATTTATTGAATTATTTACAGGAAAAACAAAACTAATCAAGAGACTCGAAAAAAGTGCCAGAAGTGCTTATTAAACAGTTTACATGAACACTGAACATATCAATGGCATACAAATTAGCCATCTATAACTTTGAAACAGGAACTTCAATTTTAATAACAAAAAATTATTAAACCATGTAAAAAAAATTGAGTTTCAATTTAGTATTCTTGAAAACTATATTAAAAAAAAATAGCAGCCTACTTATTGCAGCTGGCCCATTTGAGAACAATCACCTCATTCACTCACACACTCACTTATTCAGACATAGACAGTTTTTTTTTTTTTTTAAGGAAAATTAGCATATTAACATTATCTGGTTGTAAAAGCTGGGATCTCTGGGCATTTACAATGTCCCCTGCAACAGAAAAAACCCTCTCACTTGGGACCAGAGTATGTGAGCGGAGTGGAGCGGCAACAATTTCCCCTCCGCGCTCTGTGCATTTAATAATCGCTCCGCTCCAGCTTCCAAGCTAATAACATTGTCAGCATTAAAAGAGTATAATTGCTGCTTTATGCAGTGCAAAGTTTGTAATGAAAATAAAAATACATTTTCGTAAGTTATTTTACTTATGGATCGCTGCATTTCTTACAGATTTCTGCTCATTCGAAATCGGATTCCATTTGTTTTAATGCATTAACAGAGTGATTGCGTGTGAATAAGTGCTGTACCTGTTTAAATGATGCTTTCACCTGAAAATATTAAGTATCTAGAAAGAACAAACTTGTGAACTATAATTTACCGCTCATATGATGTCCATTGCCTTCAGCCTTCACATTATTTCTGATTTGAGTGATCCATCTCTATCAAGCGAAATATGTTTAGCATGTGAATTCCTGCTTAACATGCAGTTATATTACGGACCGTTGGCATGAATTGTTCTCATGATGGAACGGTGGTGGAGCGGTCTTGGAGCGAGTGAAAACCACGACGCTCCGACTTTTCAAACATCCGCTCCTCCCTCCATTCAGAATCACACCGCTTCACTCCGCTCACATACTCTGTAGTGACAACAGACCGCAAAGGATGATGGCCACGTCTGGGCTGATGGGAATTGTAGTTCCCGCTACCTCCTGTTCGCTCCATTCGCCTGAGCAAACTTCTCAGAAGACCTATCGTTTTATCGAGTCATGCGACCACGGTAGTATCGAAAAAATGTGCTATTGCGGTACGACGGTATTTACAATACCGTTACATCCCTACTAACAAATGTGCTTTCTTTGGAAGTATTGCCGGATACTTTATGTCATGATGCAAGCTTGATTTTGATAACCTTCCTCCCACCCTGAGGACACAATCTTTGTCCAGTAAAGCATTTAAATGACGTAACTTGTTGCGCTTATTCAGGGTGTCATTCCTTTGGAGTTTGATCCTTTTAATTTCTTCAGCGAAGGCCTCTTCTTGTACTACAGTAGTCAACATTCGAAGTGGATCAAAACCTTTCATCAAATTTGTCCTGAAACCAAAAAGAATACCCGTTCTTATCTTAGAACAACTTTTGATAAACTTTTTTGATCCACTTCGAATGTTGACTACTATAGTTTGATGATGATAGCTTCTGTGTCTTTTCTTTCTTCAAGACTGGTTGTTTCATTCGTTCTTGGTTGAACTCCCTTGAATTCCCTTACAAACCTCTTCAGCCTGGCAACAGCCCTCACTACTCAAGACCAGTCAGAAAACTTTGTGAAGTGGTTTACCATTGAATTCACTTCTTTCGTCTTGATTGTGTGAACATGGGCTTTGCGAAGCTCAGGGTCTGTCATTTCTATTTCTCCCACCGTTTCCTCTTCATGTGGAAGATCTCTCTGCCACAGAAAGTCAGGCCCTTTCAGCCAGTTTGACTCTTTCAGCTGAACTGCACTGAGCCCTCTTGAGGCGTAGTCGGCAGGGTTGCTTTCAGAACTGACGTGTCGCCACTGTTCAGGGCGTGTACTAGACTTTATGCGTTAAATTCGGTTGGCTACGAATGTGTTAAATCTCTTAGCATCATTGTTCACATAGCCAATGACTACTCTCGAGTCCGTCCAGTAATACTCTTTCAAGTTTTCAATCTCAAGCTCCCTTTTCACAACGTCTCCATTACGGACTGAAGTCACAGCTGCCAATAATTCAAGCCTTGGAATAGTCATTAGCCTTGTAGGGGCTACTCTGGCCTTCCCAATGACCAGTGAGCAACTGATTTGCCCTGTTTCACTTACTTGAGTCCAAAGTGGGAGCAGCCAGGGGATGAAGCTGCCCCGAAAATGTGTACCTTCATTCTGTACACTGATGGCTTGAAATCCAGATTGCCATCTTACCACCAGAGAAATCTCAGGTAGTCCTGGTGTTCCTTTGCAACATGAAATTGATGAAACATTCTTTCAGTGTCACACATTATGGCTACTGGACCCTTTCTAAATTGACACAGCACTCCAACCAGTGTGTTAGTCAGATCTGGACCAGTCAATAGGTGATCGTTCAAAGAGGTTTCTTGAAAGTGTGCTGAGCAATCAAAAACAAGTAGACTCCGTGGTGCGGAATATACCACACTGGTTGGTTCTCAATTTCTGACCTTGGAACCCTCTCAGCATCTCCTCGAGTTATGATGTCATTCATGAAATGGACATAATCCTTATAATACTGCTTATCCCTTCTCAGGCGTCGCTCCAATGAAGTGAGTCTATGAACTGCACATTGTTTGTTGTCTGGAAGACTAAGTGTGTGTCATGACTCTGGGCTGCAGCTTTTCCTCAGCCCTTAGTGGGTTTGTTAATGTGTTTATTCCTCTGCTGTGCGTGTAGCTCCCGGTCACGCATTGTGGAAACGCTCTCGTTTGACTTAACATTTGCTGCGCCGCTTTATGCATCGCAGCCGTTCGCTGGAGAAACAGTCTCAATGCACATGCCGACATTGTAATATATTTTGCTGATAGACCTCTGAAGACTTAACTAGCACTGTTGCATGTGTCCCGCCGCGTCAGTGAACAGCTGTGGGAGAAACATGTGACATAATCAAGACAGGTGTACACAATCAGGGGAGTGAAAGTGCGGGAGGAAGTGAAACAGCGACATCGTGTGGAGAAGGGAAAAGCTGCAGCCCAGAGTCATGACAGTGTGTCTGTCTTGAAAATAAGAGGGAGTTCAAGGTGGCCATCTTCCTTTTGTCTTATACCTACCCTCATCTTGAAGGGTATAGAATATCTTCCTGAGAAATTGGATTATCATCTGCACTGTGATCTGTGTAGTCTAGTTCAAGTGCCCTGATAATGTCTGTAGACATGACTTCCTTAACAAGAGCTCGGCAAACAAAGTGTACTTCTTTCTTTAGTTCAAATGATGACTTCACTGGAGGCATTACTTGTGGCACTAATGTTTTATGACTAATTCCTATTGCATCACTGTAATCATTTGCTGGGTATGAGCAGCCGACTATGCTCCAGCCGAGATCAGTTCGTTGTGCATATGGTTGATTTTGGTAGGATTTCTTTAGGAAGAAGGGCTTGTTGACCGTTATAGCCGATTAAAAGGCCTACTTCGCAATCCAACGGTGGTGGAATCTTGCTTGCCAATTGTTCCAGATGAGGCCATTTAAGAGCAGTCTCCGAAGTTGGGATATGTGATCTGTTTGCTGGAATGAACTCTCGTGTAAAAACAGATGACAGTGGGATTCTTTTCTCAGAGTTGTAGATTTGTCAGTTTCTGACAAGGTATGACTGTCGTTCTTGCTGACATTGTCGATAGCTGCAGACTGACATTCTCACTATTAGTGTTTAGCTCTTGAGCTACTTCATCTAGAATAAACGTCGTGCCACTTTGTGTGTCTAAGAGCGCATAGACAAGGACTTCTTGATCTGGCTGTTTTGTGGATGAGACCCAGACTGGTATGATCATAGATGTTTGTGTATTTGAGTCTACTTGTTGGACTGCATAGGTAATTGCTGCTGCAACTATTTCTCTGTCTTCAGTTTTTTTTCCTTTGAACTTTTATCTTCTTTAGAACAGTTAGGCCTTTGATACCTTGATACTTCTTTGAACTTGTCGTCATGTAAACAAGTAGGTTGTTTCTTCTGACACTTTTCACACATGCTTTTATTATCACACCTTCTTGAATGATGACCAGTCTGCAAACATCCGAAGCAAAGTTGCTCTGAACGTACAAACTTGACACGATCTTGAACTGTCTTCTCAATGAACTTTCTACACTTACTTAAGACATGTCCTGCTCTTTTACAAAACACGCATGATGAGATGGTGCTTTGTGCTACGTTTGTGTACAGTGTCTTTGCTTGAATGGTTTGGTTTCTTGAATATTTTGGTTTCCCGCTCTCCACACTCCTGTACTGAAGTTATAGGATCGCAAGCGAGATCAGCTTCCTTTGATAGAACATTTACAAACTCTCTGAATTGCGGGTAACCAGCATGTGCTTCATGGGCTTCCATCACCTTACGGTTCCATCTGGACACTAACCAATCTGGCAACTTCAAAAGAATTTTTTGATTCTCATTACAACCATTAAGAACTTCCAATGTCTTCAGGTGGGGCATTGCGGCCTCACAGCTCTTGAGGAAGTCAGTAAACTCTCGTAGTTCATAACCATCTTTAGAACTTATTTTTGGCCATCCATGTAGCTTGTCTCTGAAGGACTTTCCAATTATGAATGGGTCTCCATAACATTTCTCTAGCGCCTGTTTCACACATACTCTGTATACAGTGGTATGCAGTTCGTGTGCATTACGTATGCGGTGCAGAAGCAGCACGGACTCATTTTGTTTTCACACAGGACGCGTTTACAGTCCGTTCCTGATCCGCGGCTGTTTACCACAAACACCATTTATCCGTTATTTTGATTTCAAATACAAACATGCTTTTTCAGCATTGTGATCCTCTTTTATTACAGTACAGTAATACAATCGTTCATAGACATTTTAAACTCAATAAATTAAACATATTATTCAATGCACTTGACTTCTAGATTTATATATTAAGTTGCTAAAGCAAGTTGCAACACATTTAAACAGCAGTGGTATAGCTTCCTTTTCTTATTAAAATTGGGCTATCACAAATATTTTAAATTAAAACTTATCACAGACAGAAACAGTCGGCTCTCATGCCTTTCGCATTAAATCGTTATTAAAAACAACCTCTTAAAGAACTTTTCTACCCGGACAAGTGCATTATGTTGCCTTGTTTATTTAAAAGTGCACTTTTCCTAGTTTTAAACTTAGCCAAAAAGCCACGGGTTGACTGTGAAACACAGTAGACTTCATTTATAGGCATTTATGGTGTAATCACCACATTTCTGTGTCAATCCATGTTCATTTTTACAGCTAACAATGCGCTGTCACTTTAATTCAGGGCTGCAGCACAGCAAAAAATAGACTCGATCGCTGCACTGCTGCAAATGCACCGCTTCTGGGACGCACTGCCGGACAGCAAACGAGTGGAGTGTGAACGCTCTAATCCATTAACATGGGTGCGGAAAAAAATACGCAACGCAAACGCACTGCAGACGGAGTATGTGTGAAACAGGCGTAACAGTTGCCATGCAGAGTCGTATGCAGCTTCAGTACCTAGTAAGAAGAATCCTTCAACAGTCTTCTTTGCAGCACCACCTAAGTACTTTCTTAAGTAATATAGTTTCTCATTCTTTGAAATATTCTTCCTATCAATTAACGTTTCGAAAGATAGATGCCAGTCCTTGAACTTTAGAGGGACTCCAGTAAACAATGCAGGCTCTGGCATTGGAAGACGGTTGGCACTCATAGCTTCTGCTAATGCGCTGACCAGATCAGGACTGTTTTGCAATTGAGGCATAAGCACTGAAGCTGAAGGAGCTTGAGATGCCTGTTGCAGAGATTGGACATTGTGAAATTGACTTGTAACTGGTAAGGATTCATAAATTAATGGGGAACTTGAGGCTTGGAGCACTTGGGTCGTTGCTGGCAGAGACTGAGGAACGAATGGAGGACTTGTGAAAGTAGGAACTTGAAGTTCTCCAGCTGATTCAGCATCATGTAGCGAATCATTTGCATTAAAATTTCCTTCCACTTGATCATAGACCTTTACTCGAGCTCTGGCAGCGTTCAACTTCTTCACTTCTTCTAAGCGTTCAAGCTTTCTTTGCTTGTCCTGCATTGCTTGTTTCCTAGCCAAGTCCTCAAATTCAAATTGTGCTAAACATTGTCTACTTTCGACCTCTAACCTTTGAAGTTCTAATGCTTCCCTTTCCTGCTCCTCCAACACTGCCAAAACTTCCTGAGATGCAGCAGCTTCAGCCACAGCTTTGTTTATTTTAACTGAATGGATGCTAGAATGGGTAGAACTGCATTTTGATTGATGAGACACTGGTCTTGATAAGGAGCCTGTTGAGTCCAAAATCAATCCAACATCAGGCCAAGGTTCTTTCTCTTCATCTGCCGCATACCCTTCAAGTTGCCTTTGTGCTCTTCTAACAATGAATCCTGAAAGTGATATGCATGCATCAATCCTGCGTCGTAGGTCTTGTTCAGGAGTCTGCACTCGACGTAGCTCTTCATAAATGGCCTTTAACGCAAAACAGCTGCTTTCTATGTTCTCGATTAGCTCATTCAGCTCGTCTTGGGAAGCTTCATCCGACAATATTTCCTTGCCTAATCTTGCATGATACTTCCATTTCTCATAGATCATTCTGTACTGCCGTTGTACACCCTTTAACTTTGTTTCTTGAAGTTCTCTTCCCTTTTCTGTTAGAGTTCTGACTCTTTCACTTCTCCGCAACCCTCCTGCTTCCACAGGTCTGGAATCTGAAACTTCAAGCAGGGCTGAGGATGTGACATGTTTACTTCTAGTATCTCAGCATGTGTCAGACATCTTGACTTGTCTTGAATGACTGTATAATATATGTAACTAATGAACTTAAATTAGATCTTTTGTCTGTGTGTAAACGTAAGCTTCTGTATGTTTAAATGTGAATGGTTAGAAAGATGATAACTGTATGAACTGTGCAGGAAATCGTTCAAAATAGAGACATCATTACTGTATGCAACACTGTATAAATGCTTAAACCTTTTAGCTAAACTTCAAATTTCAAAATAAGAAAATATGTAATTGTAAATGGCAGTGTATAATGTAATACACAAAACCTTAACTTCAGAGAGTATAAACTGAATTAATTAATTAATTATTTTTCCTTGCATAAGAAAGTTTTCACATTAATCGAGTTACCCTTAAGTCCTTGTTGCAATTTTCAAGTTCAATCACTTCCCTAGCCACCGTAACTTGACGGTTGTGGCAGAGCACTTTCTGATTTTAACTTGAAATATTGCGCTTTCAGCTCCGTCTAATCCGCGCTGCTTGCGATCTGTATGCAGACAATGTTTTATGGGATGTGCTTATCTGATGCGCTGTATCCTCGTCAAGTCGTCACTAGCGACGATCTCCTTGTCTCTCCTACCCGCGTCGAGCAGGCGAGTTCTCACTGTAGCTCTTTTCACGACAACACAGACACAGGTTGGTTCTTTAGAACGGGCGTTTTATTCTTGGGTTTGTCTTCTTTGTCTTTTCCGCTGTACCGTTACAACGCCGTGAGAACTGTATTCGTAAATGAGCATAGTACAAACACATCAGAAATTACACAACACACAAATCGTCCAATACATTGAACACGTGAAACAAATACTTCGTTGGCCACTTGTCATGAAAAGCGTTCTTGAGAGATTATGAAAGTCTTCTTTGCTGTCCTTTTGACTTACGACAGCACTTGTTTTAACGTAAACGTATTTAAACTTAGCAGAGCCTTGTGATGCGTCCGCTCATCATCAGTCCATTGGGCGTCTAACAAGCACATCACTTCCGTTCAGGTGACGCATTCCCGCACCTTACACTTAAAGTGCACCAAATGAATTTACATCACATTACAAATTTACTTATTTCAACTGAATACGAAACAGATTAATACAAGAAATTATGGAGTTAATTATAAGAATTAATTAAACAAATATACAGAATATCTCAGAAACAGCATTTACAATATATATATATATTAGGGGTGTCAAAATTAATCGTTTTTTCGATGCATCGCGATGCAGACAAGGACGGTTCGGTATCGGTTCAGTAATAGACCATAACCGATTATAACGGACTCAGTCCCGGTACCAGAACACGCGACCCAGGGGGCTTGCATGATTTTCCGGGAGGGAGAGGGGTTGGGCTAATGAGGGGAGTACTCTGTATGAATGAAATAAGTCTTCAGATTTTAACTGAAAGGATTATTGCCACTTTCTTTACACACCGGTGCATTTAACGAACTAACAAACATCAGTGTGTATTTAACAAATGTCTTTATTGTTT
The DNA here is from genome assembly GCF_049309525.1 of Garra rufa. Taxonomy (NCBI): domain Eukaryota; kingdom Metazoa; phylum Chordata; class Actinopteri; order Cypriniformes; family Cyprinidae; genus Garra; species Garra rufa. The sequence goes on from NW_027394284.1 coordinate 189,526, forward strand.
TGTTAGTAATTCGTTTAAAAGACTGAAACATTATTTTTATTTGGTTGAAAAGACTGGCTAAAAGCACTGAGCGCATCTATCTGGCTCAGCACCGTTTTACACAAATATAACGATTTGTTGATATTGTGAGTGCACATAAATAATAGTAGACCCTTTGCAGTTTTGAAGGATGTAGTACTCTTACCTTTATCAACAAAAATTGTGTATTTTAGGTTTCCACTGTTATTAAGAAAAAATAGTTTGAGCTTCCATGTCAGCTGCAAAACCCGCTTTCGCTTTCACTCTCCACACAAACGATTGGATATTCGTCTAACAGCGCACATTTATCTAGATTAAATGTTTAAATTAATATTCTGAAATGCATCAAGTGTTTTATGTTTATGGATTTGGTCACACTTTATATTAGGTGGCCTTAATTATTATGTACTTAAAGCACAATGTACTTAGTGTGGTCATATTGCATTGCAAAACACTTTTGCCTTTATTAAGGTGGGATATGGGTAAGGTTAGGGGCAGGTTTGGTGGTATGAGTAGGTTTCAGGGTGGATTAGGGTGTAAGGGTTGGTTCAACAGTGGTAATTACAGAAATTAATTACAAATGTAATTACATATAGGTTTTTAAAAATATATAAATACAATGTAAAAACATGTTTGTACACAATAAGTACACTGTACCAAATTATTAATTTAAATGTAAGTACATAGTTGTTAAGGCCACCTAATGTAAAGTGGGACCATGGATTTTATTTAATTCAAGTCGTGTTGATTTGAGAAGGCTAAATTTATCAAACATGCTCAACTCATTGCCGCTAGCCGCTTGTTCATTAGGTCATTACTTTAAAAAAGCAAAAGCTTGAATTTAACAAGCATAAAATGTTCCAAACATATTTCTAAATTAACTTAAAAAGGAAACAAAATGAAATCTAGCCACTTTGCCATGAGAATCCAAAACTGAACTATTTTAATTGCTGCACAAACTCTTCTGATAAATTGTCGGACAAGGACGGGGCTCGGGTCTGAGAGTCTCAGGCTGGGCTCGTGCAGGACTCTATTCGTTCCCTTCCGAGGGAACTCTCACCGCGTCCCCTAGGGGTCGCTATTGGGGAACACCGCAGCGTGACTCGTGTCTGAAGAATGCATATAGAAAAACTACATGAAATGGCCGGCGATAGCGTATGATGTCACCGCGGCGCGCTCGTCACCGCTGGTGCGTCACTACCGGGCGACACAGTATAAAGAGCCACCGGTGTAAACACACACCCTCTTCGCCGTCTTCAGCTTCTCTTTGTCTGAACGTGCATTCCAGTAAGATTTTTTTTTATCTTTCCTATATCATGGCGAGCACTAGCAAGACATTTAAGAGGTGTGCTGATCCTTGTCCGCGTTATTTAACGCCTGTTTCTTTGACATCATCAGATCCTGGAGCTAGTGCTCTTTTGGGTTCCACCCAAGATGAGCAGGAAATGCTTCTTGAAGACGAAGAAGCTGAGGCTGAGTCTTCCTCTATTTCCTGCCCTGCGTATAAGGAGCTTTTGGAGGTCATGGATCGGGCCACGGCAAGACTTGACTTGCCTTGGAAGCGTGCCAGAAAGGAGGCCCCGCGGGGCCACCTGGATGAACGCTACCTGTCTGACCATTGCCTCCAGGCTCCGGTAAGCCTTCTATTCCTTCCCGACCTCCATTCAGAGATCGAGAAGGTATGGAAAAAGCCATTTTCTTCCCGCATTTTTAGATTCCCATTTGCTAATTATTCAAATATTGAAGGAATGCGGGAACACGTCTATGAGAAGATGCCCCCTGTTGATGAGACGTTAGCCAACTATCTCTCAACAGGCGAGACATCCTCTCTTAAGGCTCCCTCTTTGGCATCAGCACCTCTTCAGGTTACATCTAGCTTAAATGGCAAAGCATACGCAGCAGCAGGCCAGGCAGTGGGTGCGTTGCACACTATGGTGGTGCTTCAAGTCTACCAGGCTGACCTGCTGAAGGACCTGGATAAAGGTCAGGGACTTTCTCCTGATGTGGTGGCAGAGTTGCGCCACACCACAGATCTTGCTCTCCGTGCCACCAAGCAATCCGCCACCCACATGGGTAGGGCCATGGGTGGTATGGTGGCTACGGAGAGAGATCTGTGGATAAACCTGGCCGACGTCGGGAGGCAAGAAAGGGGCTTTCTCCTCGACACTCCGGTTTCGCCCTCTGAGCTTTTCGGTGCCTCCATTGAGAAGGTGGTCAAGAAGTTTAGAGAGGCCAGGGCGCGCTCAGCCGCCTTTAAACCCTTCATTCCTCAAAGGTCCAGGTCCGAACCTGAACAGACCAGGGGTCCTGATCCGTCTCGTTCGACGGAACACAAACAAACACAGAAGGCTAGTGTTGCAACCCACGCCCCTCCACCACCTGCGGGCGGCTCTAGGAGACGGCGCGGACAGAGTAAAAAAATAAGATCTTTTTGCTCCTTTCCTCGATCCCTCTGCCCCTCACTCGGTAATTCCCCTGTGAATTTTTTACGTCAGCTGGGAAGCTGCCTGGGCCTATGATGTTTTCGGCTGGTTTCTGAGTTTTCAGAAACACCATTACTGATGGTCTGGAACTAAAAATAGTCCTCCTTTGGGTACTGTCTTAATGTAAATAAGTGCTTTTACACTTATGGGTGAGTACGATCTATTTTCTTTAAATAAGAAAACTTTATACTGTCTCAGTCTGTCTGTTGTGTTTATACTTTCAGGGAAAGTATTATGAGTCTGCGGCGGATGCTCCCCCTCTGATCCTTTGGTTATGGTCATGGCAGTGTTCGTCTCCTCCACACCACAGGTTGTGCGGTAAAACCACCCTCACAGACATATGTTAGACACAGGACTTTTTGTCCTCATCAAGGTAAGCTCTCTGAGTTTCTTTGCAAAACCTTGGAATGTTTAACTATGTCCCTTACAGGCCATTCAACCTTGTGAGAATCCCTACTAGACCCTCTCTCTGTGTAAAACCAGAGCCGAAGGGGCGGGCTTATCAGCTAAAGCGATCAGCACCGCATGAGTTCTTGTCTCCGTGGAGCAATTTCTCAGGTATCTGAAAGTTTATGTCCTGTTGAAACAGGAACATAGTTTCTGTGGTGCTCTATCGATCCCCCTGAGGGCGGGGCCGATTCAATAAGTAGTACTCCCTTTCCCGTGGAAAAGGTTATATTCAGAGTACCGCTCTCGCTGACACAGCCAGGTTTTCCTCTCGGTCATCTGGGTTAGAAGCCCTCTTTGTTCAGGTTGATTCTCATTCTTCAGGCCTCACGCACGAGCCGGGCTCTCACCTTTCTGAGGAAAGGGTTCGTAATGAGCGCCCCTCGACTGGATGGGCGTTCCTCCCTGGCCTTCAGGGTTAGGAGTCTATCCTCATGACTAGCCAGAAGCTAAGCCCCTCTCAGGACCTTTAGGTAACTGTGGTAGCTCCCCTTTCCACAGGAAGGGTCCTCTCAGAGCTCTTCAACGACAGCTGCTCACCTTTATTCAAGGTTCGTCAGTAGCACCACTGTCGTATGGACAAATTCCCCTTTGGTTGGGTAGAATCTGTCATCAGGATTCCTGAGTCAAGTATGATGGCTCCCCTTTGAGAAGGGTTCCACCTGAGAGCGCTGCCTCCGGGCAGGCGGGTTTTCCTCTCTGTTATCAGGGTTTGGAGCCTGTCTGTGCCTGACTTCCGGGTCGAGTGTCACCTCCCCTTCAGGCTTCATGACTAACTAGGAGTTCTCCTTTTTCAGGGCCTTGAAATGACTTTGGCTGCTCCCCTTTCTGCGGAAAGGGTCCTACTAGAGCACCACCTTCTGGCGGGTGTTGGCATTTCTCCCTGTTTCTCAGGGTTTTGAAGCCTGCCCTTAACGTGCTAGAAGCAAAGGCTCCTACGATTGAAGCCTCTTCAGGCTGTTGGCAGCTCACCTTTTCAAGGTTCCCTCAAAGCAGCGCCACTGCCGCATGGTGAATTTTTCTCCCTTGACTAAAGGAAGAAAAAAACACTATCTTTTCTCAAGGTCCTGATTTGAGCACGTTCGCTCCCCTTCGCGAAGGGTCCCATTTTAGAGCACGGCTCCTAGTGGGATGAGTATGCTCCCCCTTCTAATGAAGGGTAATTCCTGAGCACCACCTTCTCCTAGTAAGCATCCATGTGGACTGGCTTTAGTATGCTCCCCTTCACACTAAGGGTCCCTTCAGAGTGTAGCCTTTTTAAGGACGGATGTTCCTCCCTGCAAGTCGGGGTTAGGGGTCTGTCCGCTGTCTGCGTCCACTATCATGATGGTCAGTAGCTCCATGATTTCATCAGTTGACTAACAGTTTGAGGACTGTCTGTCCTGAATAGGGTGTAGCATTGCTCCCCTCTCTAATACAGGGAGGGTCCTCCCCTATTTTAATTCGTGTCATCTTTGACAAATCTGGAGCTTTAACAGTGAAACCCCCAAAATGGGGGAAAACACAGTCTCTAAATCCCATTTTACTAGGGTAGTGTCCCACGCTAAACCCTGGGCACTTTCTGAAATCCACAATAGTGGTATGTGTGCACGCAATCCTTGTGCACTTCCTAAAATCCACATAAGTGGTAAGTTCTCACCAAGTTTTTGGGTTCTTTTTAGGGATGCACGATATGAAAAATTCTAACCGATACCGATAGCCGATAATTAAGTCCTTCTTTTGGCCGATGCCGATACCGATACCGATAACCAATACATTCATATTTTTATATGATAATTTTGTGCACACAGGAGAATACAAAATCTAAGATAAACTAATGAAATTTATATTATATATCTTTTTTTTGTGTGTGTGTAAGGCACCACAATTCTAAATAAAATAAAATGCTTTGACATTTTGCAAACCTGGAAAAAATGAAAAGTGCATCATGGAGTAAAGTCAGATGTCCAAATGTCTGTGGTAAAGCTTACATGTAGTCCATTCTTATTGATCATATTATGAATGTGTGCAGCAGCCAAATCGTACAAGGCGGGGAATAAAACATCAGAATCGAGATAAAACCATCTCAACTCTTCAGAATGCTGAAAGCGCAACGCAGGTCATGTGACATGAACCAACCAATCAGCTTCATCCTTTCCCTTAATAACACTGAAAGCACTGGCAAGGTGGAGAAACAGCTTATCAAAGCTGTACAGGAATAAACATTTTTAAATAAATCTGTTAACAGAGCTAACGTTACTGCAAGCGATTTTTAATGCTGAAAATCTATTTATTCTTTGCTGAAATTACCGCGTCTTTATGGAGAGCGCATGTCATGGCTGCTTAGCAACGGCAGACGCCACTGGAGCACAAACTACAGAGCGGTTTGGCAAAGACTTTGGGTTTGGAAAGAAAGAGAAGGCGGCGCTTCAGCAATTTCCACGCATTTTAGGCGCGACATGTGAACGGCCCCTAAAACAGATTCACCGCGATGACGACCTCTGAAGTGAGATATAAGATTGTTAAAACTTAACGGCTTTTTACCTCCTCTCGGAATCCTTGCTAAACATGTGTTGCAAATAGCAGTAGCATTGTCCTCCTCTGTCACCGTGAAAAACTTCCAGACCTGCGAAGGCGATGATGACGACACAGATGATGACGTATTAAACGCGACAAAGGCCAAGAGTCACCGCAGTTTACAGCTGCAGTCACTTGCACTCGGAAAGCAGATGACTCTCAGATAAACCAGACTGATTGATTTACCAGCAAGAGTACTTTATCGGATCGGGTTTCATTTATTTATCGGAGCAATAAAAATGACGTAATTTTTACCCATATCAGTCGATAATTTATCTGTCCGATAAATATCGTGCATCCCTAGTTCTTTTCTAAAATCCTATACGGTATGGGTTACGCGGTCCTCGTTCCCATTTTTTGAGTTGGTTTAAAACCCCGGTCTCCCTGGGCCCAACTCGATATCACCTTAGATATCTCCTGACCATCTGTTATCCAGGGTGTGTTATCTGACGATAACCCCTGTTAGAACGGTCTCTGTCTTAGGACAGGCCTGTTAGTTGCTATCTCTGAGTCAGTTCACTGAGGGAACTAGACTCGGTAGTACTGGCAGTTCCCTGTTCTAGTTAAGTCTAAGTATTAACTTAGCCGTTCCTCCGAAGGAATCTCCTATTCCAACCTGAGCTGTGCTCTGGGCCCTTGACCCGTTCAGGTAAATGAGTAGCAGTTCAGGCTTTTGGCCGGGGGGGACACGTTCTGACAGCTGTCACCTCGTCCTATAGGGATAATTCTTCACAGAATTTACACTTAGTGCTCGCTACTATGCACTCCCCTCAGCATGGAGACGTGGGTATAACCGTTCCCCAATAGCGACCCCTAGGGGACGCGGTGAGAGTACCCTCGGAAGGGAACGTCTCTAGGTTACGTATGTAACCATGGTTCCCTGAGAAGGGAACGAGACACCGCGTCCCCTACGCTTTTTTCCATGCTTCGGACGAGAAGCTTCAGACGATGAAGCGGATGTGTGTTTACACCGGTGGCTCTTTATACTGTGTCGCCCGGTAGTGACGCACCAGCAGCGACGAGCGCCACGGTGACGTCATACGCTGTCGCCGGCCATTTCATGTAGTTTTTCTATATGCATTCTTCAGACAAGAGTCACGCTGCGGCGTTCCCCAATAGCGACCCCTAGGGGACGCGGTGTCTCCTTCCCTTCTCAGGGAACCACGGTTACATACATAACCTAGAGACGTTCCCTCGTTTCAATTAAATAAGATCTGAGCGGTACCTCTCGGTTGAAATCGTATTTGGTTTAGTTTTTTGCGTTTAAAATGACTATAGCGGCAGCTTTTATAGCAAAAGATATACGGCCCTTTTCTGGAAAACCCCGGCCACCTGTTAAATACACTGGAGCCGTGATATTAGCTTCCCTCA
>NW_027394284.1:196900-214531 GCF_049309525.1 Garra rufa
CAGTCCCTTCATAAGAAATCAGTAATTGATAAACAGCTGTCATGGCTGACTGCGGAAGAACGCTGATCGTTAGTTACACGTTTCACTTTCACGTATGAGGTATTTAAGCCATGTTCAATTCCAAATCTTTTGTTGTTGTTGTTGTTGTTGTTGTTTTATACATATAATAAATAAGCCACATGAGGCAGTGATATTATCATAAGCAAGTCAAGCAGCGACTGGTCACTGTAATGCTTATGAAAGATATAGCAATATTATGAAAGATACATATGTTCAGTAAATGTTTAGCTTTATTAATAATAATCAAAATACTAAGCTCCACAATAAAAAAAAGTTCTTCCTGTGGAAAATTGTTATGGCTAAAGATGAACAAAATTCTATTATTGCTACTTGCTTAGGCAACATGTTTTTCCTGATATATGCCTTAAATGTTGGTGTGGAATCACTGGTCACCATGAGGTTTCCTCAAACCGTCAGATTCGCATGCAGAAGAGCTGTGCTGAAGCACAACTGACATGCATGAAACATGAAATTTGCAATTTAATATTTCCACAGATTGCAATAGAGACATTCAATTTTAAGTTCATAATACAAGCCACTGCACTGGAATTTAATTTCACTGTATTTAGTCTACTTAATTCAGTTGTGAAGTGACTACTTAACTAAAACTGCATAAAATGATTTTTAGGTCCCAGCATGCTTTGCATTGGACTGATTTGGGAGATTAAATGTTGCAATAAAGTGTTTTGTTTTTTTGTTTTTTTTTGTTACATTGGTCTTTTTGGTGTTTAGCTTTATGATCTGTTGGTTACCTTTATGTCAGTAGAATTGATATATGATAACTCTGGTGTTTAGGTTTCACTTTGTAATACATTATTTAGTACTGAGTAATATTGCTGAAATACATGTCTTTAGGGTTAGTGTTAGTGTAATTTACTGTTAATACCATAATAAGTACATGTAACATGTAACTATGTCATTCAAAAATCATGTGCTGTGCTAGTGTTAGTGCAGTCACAAATCAATAATGTATGTCTAAAATGTAGATAAATCTGTTTTGCTTAAATGTTTGCTTTAAAAATGGGTAACATATTATTTGGTACAACAATAGATTGCGGAACATTATTCTATATTAACAAGTTGTTTATTAGCATACATATTAATAGCAATATGGCTGTTTATTAGTATTAGTATAGCTGTTCATAAAGCACATATTAATGCCTTATTCTGCATGTCCACTGCAGAATTGTCTTATATTTATCGTACAAGAATGAAAATCAGCTACTAAAGATTATTGCAGATATATCCATTCACACATGTAAGAAATGTGGATAACGTATTGTAAATAAATATTTATATGCATTTGTTTTTAGGTTAAATGTCCTGTTTCAATAGAAATATGTAACATTATGGAAGCAAAATGATTTGCAAACACCATGACTAGGAGTTTCATTTTTAATTTTGCATAATACTACTATTTTGAGATGAGCGGCCTCTTTAAGAAATGCAAATTGCATCTGCTATCCTGCTAGCAGTGTGACGTTTCACATCACCAAAGAAAAGTGCGGAGATATACCGACAGCCCTCTTTAATCAGAGTTATCTGAACACGGGCCTGTTTTGTGGCGGGTGGCCAGGACGGCCGACAGCAATGACTTTGTGCTAGAGGTTTAATAAATGACACAGGAGACAGTGAAGATCCGCTCGCATTGACGAGCGTGTCAGCGGGGATATGCACCTCATTACTCCTATCAAGAGCCCAGGCTGACCCCTGTGGCTCGTCCCTTGCCTGCTGCCTCTCATCTGAGCTCCCTGTCCCCCCCTCTCCTCTTCACCCTCTCCATTTGTCCATTCCCTCCACGCTTGCCTCTGTGTATTAAACAAGATGAATCTCTCTGATCTCCAAAGAGGCCTCAGATCCTGACAGATTACAGGAGGGCCACTCACTCCGGCCCTTTTTTTCTTTTTTGGCTACTTTCCTTTCTCCAAATAAATGTCAGATATGGTCTTTTTTCCAGGTCCCTGATAGTGTCTGATGATAAAGTGCCTATTCATTTCCTCATAACCATTTGTGATATTTGCATTGACCTGGCGTTTCACTTGTATTATTTTCCAGGAGGAGCACCAAGCTGACCTGTTTAGAAACGTGGATATTTCAAGCTATGCAACAATTTTGATAGCTTTCTTTGTAAAAACCATGATGGTGCAAAACATGATGACATTTTGTTTGTTTGTTTGTTTGTTTGTTTCTCAGTGATGTTAATAGCATATCAATGAACTTTATGAAATCAATCAAGTATCATTCCTGTTTATATGAATGGCAGTTGCTTGGCTGCTGCATGACCTCCTGGTAGTATGTGACCTGCCTTCTACCATCTTTTCTCAAGAGCACATAAACTTTTGAGCCAGTCAGCCATAAATGTCATGTGACTAATCGTTTGCTGCAGGAAAATTACATAATGACAATACTCATTGGCTGATGGCACTGCAAGAACAACCGCAGTTCAAAGCTCTTCACCAGTGACGTTCCTTAGCTGTGGCAGCAAATATGCCTATGGTATATAAATAGTTATATGGAAGAATATTTGATACAATATTATAAATTGTTTGTGATTTACACAGACAATTTCCCTTGAAAAAAGTAAAGGTGTGTTTAAAATTTGCTTGGAGTTGCTAAATTGGTATGAGTGGTTTTTAGAATTATGATAGATTATATATGTGACCCTGGACCACAAAACCAGTCTTAAGTCGCTGGGGTATATTTGTAGCAATAGCCAAAAATACATGGTATGGGTCAAAATTATAGATTTTTCTTTTATGCCAAAAATCATTAGGAAATTAAGTAAAGATCATGTTCCATTAAGATTTTTTGTAAAATTCCTACTATAAATATATCAAAATGTAATTTTGGATTGGTAATATGCATTGTTAAGAACTTAATTTGGAGAACTTTAAAGGTGATTTTCTCAGTATTTTGATTTTTTTGCACCCTCAGATTCCAGATTTTCAAATAGATGTATCTCGGCCAAATATTGTGCTATCCTAACAAACCATACATCAATAGAAAGCTTATTTATTGAGCTTTCATATGTTGTATACATCTCAGTTTTGTAAAATTTTACCTTATGACTGGTTTTGTGGTCCAGGGTCACATATATATATATATATATATATATATATATATATTAGGGGTGTGAACCTACAGTGGTCTTACGGTTCGGTTCGATTATGATTATCATGTCATCGATTCGGTTCAATACAATATCTCGATGCATCACGATGCTTTGACGATGCACTGCATACTAATTTTTCAATTTTACTTCAAATATATACAATTGTGCTATTAAATACAAACAGTCAGATATATGAACTGAAACTTTAATCTTACCTCCTCAAAGAAAACACACTTCTTGAGTGTATCAAACAAAACTAAAGTCTGGGCACAGATGACAACAGCAACATTTAGAACAAATACACAAAAGTAAATACCTGGGCTTTGGTTTCGTTGTAGCGTTTGTAATGGGTGAAAATGTTGTGGCTCCTTTAAGAGCAGAGTTCCGTTCTGTGCACAGTCTGCAGCTATATGCCATGAGTTCCGCATGTGTGTGGTTGCGATGGTTTTACTTCTAATTTATGTTGCTCATTTAAGTTGTCTTCTTTTAATAAGTAACACTGTTGCCAGGAGAATCGGCGCGTTACAAGTTCCGGCATAATCTTTTCTGAAAAGTGTCAGCGTGAGGGAAGCTAATATCACGGCTCCAGTGTATTTAACAGGTGGCCGGGGTTTTCCAGAAAAGGGCCGTATATCTTTTGCTATAAAAGCTGCCGCTATAGTCATTTTAAACGCAAAAAACTAAACCAAATACGATTTCAACCGAGAGGTACCGCTCAGATCTTATTTAATTGAAACGAGGGAACGTCTCTAGGTTATGTATGTAACCGTGGTTCCCTGAGAAGGGAAGGAGACACCGCGTCCCCTAGGGGTCGCTATTGGGGAACGCCGCAGCGTGACTCTTGTCTGAAGAATGCATATAGAAAAACTACATGAAATGGCCGGCGACAGCGTATGACGTCACCGTGGCGCTCGTCGCTGCTGGTGCGTCACTACCGGGCGACACAGTATAAAGAGCCACCGGTGTAAACACACATCCGCTTCATCGTCTGAAGCTTCTCGTCCGAAGCATGGAAAAAAGCGTAGGGGACGCGGTGTCTCGTTCCCTTCTCAGGGAACCATGGTTACATACGTAACCTAGAGACGTTCCCTTCCGAGGGTACTCTCACCGCGTCCCCTAGGGGTCGCTATTGGGGAACGGTTATACCCACGTCTCCATGCTGAGGGGAGTGCATAGTAGCGAGCACTAAGTGTAAATTCTGTGAAGAATTATCCCTATAGGACGAGGTGACAGCTGTCAGAACGTGTCCCCCCCGGCCAAAAGCCTGAACTGCTACTCATTTACCTGAACGGGTCAAGGGCCCAGAGCACAGCTCAGGTTGGAATAGGAGATTCCTTCGGAGGAACGGCTAAGTTAATACTTAGACTTAACTAGAACAGGGAACTGCCAGTACTACCGAGTCTAGTTCCCTCAGTGAACTGACTCAGAGATAGCAACTAACAGGCCTGTCCTAAGACAGAGACCGTTCTAACAGGGGTTATCGTCAGATAACACACCCTGGATAACAGATGGTCAGGAGATATCTAAGGTGATATCGAGTTGGGCCCAGGGAGACCGGGGTTTTAAACCAACTCAAAAAATGGGAACGAGGACCGCGTAAACCATACCGTATAGGATTTTAGAAAAGAACTAGGGATGCACGATATTTATCGGACAGATAAATTATCGACTGATATGGGTAAAAATTACGTCATTTTTATTGCTCCGATAAATAAATGAAACCCGATCCGATAAAGTACTCTTGCTGGTAAATCAATCAGTCTGGTTTATCTGAGAGTCATCTGCTTTCCGAGTGCAAGTGACTGCAGCTGTAAACTGCGGTGACTCTTGGCCTTTGTCGCGTTTAATACGTCATCATCTGTGTCGTCATCATCGCCTTCGCAGGTCTGGAAGTTTTTCACGGTGACAGAGGAGGACAATGCTACTGCTATTTGCAACACATGTTTAGCAAGGATTCCGAGAGGAGGTAAAAAGCCGTTAAGTTTTAACAATCTTATATCTCACTTCAGAGGTCGTCATCGCGGTGAATCTGTTTTAGGGGCCGTTCACATGTCGCGCCTAAAATGCGTGGAAATTGCTGAAGCGCCGCCTTCTCTTTCTTTCCAAACCCAAAGTCTTTGCCAAACCGCTCTGTAGTTTGTGCTCCAGTGGCGTCTGCCGTTGCTAAGCAGCCATGACATGCGCTCTCCATAAAGACGCGGTAATTTCAGCAAAGAATAAATAGATTTTCAGCATTAAAAATCGCTTGCAGTAACGTTAGCTCTGTTAACAGATTTATTTAAAAATGTTTATTCCTGTACAGCTTTGATAAGCTGTTTCTCCACCTTGCCAGTGCTTTCAGTGTTATTAAGGGAAAGGATGAAGCTGATTGGTTGGTTCATGTCACATGACCTGCGTTGCGCTTTCAGCATTCTGAAGAGTTGAGATGGTTTTATCTCGATTCTGATGTTTTATTCCCCGCCTTGTACGATTTGGCTGCTGCACACATTCATAATATGATCAATAAGAATGGACTACATGTAAGCTTTGCCACAGACATTTGGACATCTGACTTTACTCCATGATGCACTTTTCATTTTTTCCAGGTTTGCAAAATGTCAAAGCATTTTATTTTATTTAGAATTGTGGTGCCTTACACAAAAAAAAAAAAAGATATATAATATAAATTTCATTAGTTTATCTTAGATTTTGTATTCTCCTGTGTGCACAAAATTATCATATAAAAATATGAATGTATTGGTTATCGGTATCGGTATCGGTATCGGCATCGGCATCGGCCAAAAGAAGGACTTAATTATCGGCTATCGGTATCGGTTAGAATTTTTCATATCGTGCATCCCTAAAAAGAACCCAAAAACTTGGTGAGAACTTACCACTTATGTGGATTTTAGGAAGTGCACAAGGATTGCGTGCACACTTACCACTATTGTGGATTTCAGAAAGTGCCCAGGGTTTAGCGTGGGACACTACCCTAGTAAAATGGGATTTAGAGACTGTGTTTTCCCCCATTTTGGGGGTTTCACTGTTAAAGCTCCAGATTTGTCAAAGATGACACGAATTAAAATAGGGGAGGACCCTCCCTGTATTAGAGAGGGGAGCAATGCTACACCCTATTCAGGACAGACAGTCCTCAAACTGTTAGTCAACTGATGAAATCATGGAGCTACTGACCATCATGATAGTGGACGCAGACAGCGGACAGACCCCTAACCCCGACTTGCAGGGAGGAACATCCGTCCTTAAAAAGGCTACACTCTGAAGGGACCCTTAGTGTGAAGGGGAGCATACTAAAGCCAGTCCACATGGATGCTTACTAGGAGAAGGTGGTGCTCAGGAATTACCCTTCATTAGAAGGGGGAGCATACTCATCCCACTAGGAGCCGTGCTCTAAAATGGGACCCTTCGCGAAGGGGAGCGAACGTGCTCAAATCAGGACCTTGAGAAAAGATAGTGTTTTTTTCTTCCTTTAGTCAAGGGAGAAAAATTCACCATGCGGCAGTGGCGCTGCTTTGAGGGAACCTTGAAAAGGTGAGCTGCCAACAGCCTGAAGAGGCTTCAATCGTAGGAGCCTTTGCTTCTAGCACGTTAAGGGCAGGCTTCAAAACCCTGAGAAACAGGGAGAAATGCCAACACCCGCCAGAAGGTGGTGCTCTAGTAGGACCCTTTCCGCAGAAAGGGGAGCAGCCAAAGTCATTTCAAGGCCCTGAAAAAGGAGAACTCCTAGTTAGTCATGAAGCCTGAAGGGGAGGTGACACTCGACCCGGAAGTCAGGCACAGACAGGCTCCAAACCCTGATAACAGAGAGGAAAACCCGCCTGCCCGGAGGCAGCGCTCTCAGGTGGAACCCTTCTCAAAGGGGAGCCATCATACTTGACTCAGGAATCCTGATGACAGATTCTACCCAACCAAAGGGGAATTTGTCCATACGACAGTGGTGCTACTGACGAACCTTGAATAAAGGTGAGCAGCTGTCGTTGAAGAGCTCTGAGAGGACCCTTCCTGTGGAAAGGGGAGCTACCACAGTTACCTAAAGGTCCTGAGAGGGGCTTAGCTTCTGGCTAGTCATGAGGATAGACTCCTAACCCTGAAGGCCAGGGAGGAACGCCCATCCAGTCGAGGGGCGCTCATTACGAACCCTTTCCTCAGAAAGGTGAGAGCCCGGCTCGTGCGTGAGGCCTGAAGAATGAGAATCAACCTGAACAAAGAGGGCTTCTAACCCAGATGACCGAGAGGAAAACCTGGCTGTGTCAGCGAGAGCGGTACTCTGAATATAACCTTTTCCACGGGAAAGGGAGTACTACTTATTGAATCGGCCCCGCCCTCAGGGGGATCGATAGAGCACCACAGAAACTATGTTCCTGTTTCAACAGGACATAAACTTTCAGATACCTGAGAAATTGCTCCACGGAGACAAGAACTCATGCGGTGCTGATCGCTTTAGCTGATAAGCCCGCCCCTTCGGCTCTGGTTTTACACAGAGAGAGGGTCTAGTAGGGATTCTCACAAGGTTGAATGGCCTGTAAGGGACATAGTTAAACATTCCAAGGTTTTGCAAAGAAACTCAGAGAGCTTACCTTGATGAGGACAAAAAGTCCTGTGTCTAACATATGTCTGTGAGGGTGGTTTTACCGCACAACCTGTGGTGTGGAGGAGACGAACACTGCCATGACCATAACCAAAGGATCAGAGGGGGAGCATCCGCCGCAGACTCATAATACTTTCCCTGAAAGTATAAACACAACAGACAGACTGAGACAGTATAAAGTTTTCTTATTTAAAGAAAATAGATCGTACTCACCCATAAGTGTAAAAGCACTTATTTACATTAAGACAGTACCCAAAGGAGGACTATTTTTAGTTCCAGACCATCAGTAATGGTGTTTCTGAAAACTCAGAAACCAGCCGAAAACATCATAGGCCCAGGCAGCTTCCCAGCTGACGTAAAAAATTCACAGGGGAATTACCGAGTGAGGGGCAGAGGGATCGAGGAAAGGAGCAAAAAGATCTTATTTTTTTACTCTGTCCGCGCCGTCTCCTAGAGCCGCCCGCAGGTGGTGGAGGGGCGTGGGTTGCAACACTAGCCTTCTGTGTTTGTTTGTGTTCCGTGGAACGAGACGGATCAGGACCCCTGGTCTGTTCAGGTTCGGACCTGGACCTTTGAGGAATGAAGGGTTTAAAGGCGGCTGAGCGCGCCCTGGCCTCTCTAAACTTCTTGACCACCTTCTCAATGGAGGCACCGAAAAGCTCAGAGGGCGAAACCGGAGTGTCGAGGAGAAAGCCCCTTTCTTGCCTCCCGACGTCGGCCAGGTTTATCCACAGATCTCTCTCCGTAGCCACCATACCACCCATGGCCCTACCCATGTGGGTGGCGGATTGCTTGGTGGCACGGAGAGCAAGATCTGTGGTGTGGCGCAACTCTGCCACCACATCAGGAGAAAGTCCCTGACCTTTATCCAGGTCCTTCAGCAGGTCAGCCTGGTAGACTTGAAGCACCGCCATAGTGTGCAACGCACCCACTGCCTGGCCTGCTGCTGCGTATGCTTTGCCATTTAAGCTAGATGTAACCTGAAGAGGTGCTGATGCCAAAGAGGGAGCCTTAAGAGAGGATGTCTCGCCTGTTGAGAGATAGTTGGCTAACGTCTCATCAACAGGGGGCATCTTCTCATAGACGTGTTCCCGCATTCCTTCAATATTTGAATAATTAGCAAATAGGAATCTAAAAATGCGGGAAGAAAATGGCTTTTTCCATACCTTCTCGATCTCTGAATGGAGGTCGGGAAGGAATAGAAGGCTTACCGGAGCCTGGAGGCAATGGTCAGACAGGTAGCGTTCATCCAGGTGGCCCCGCGGGGCCTCCTTTCTGGCACGCTTCCAAGGCAAGTCAAGTCTTGCCGTGGCCCGATCCATGACCTCCAAAAGCTCCTTATACGCAGGGCAGGAAATAGAGGAAGACTCAGCCTCAGCTTATTCGTCTTCAAGAAGCATTTCCTGCTCATCTTGGGTGGAACCCAAAAGAGCACTAGCTCCAGGATCTGATGATGTCAAAGAAACAGGCGTTAAATAACGCGGACAAGGATCAGCACACCTCTTAAATGTCTTGCTAGTGCTCGCCATGATATAGGAAAGATAAAAAAAAATCTTACTGGAATGCACGTTCAGACAAAGAGAAGCTGAAGATGAAGAAGATTTTTATTAATCGGAATTGAGTATAAACTATGTGATTATAGCCATATATGCATCAAATTATTTCACTATTATAATAATGTGTCTTTCTGGGTGTCTAAGGGCCTGCAGGAGAATGGAATGTGCAGACATTGCAAAAGTCACATATGGTGGACCCCATGATGAAGCTATATGATATGTTTTGACATTAGACAAAATATAGGGTGAGGCCCACAAGCGAAGCCATGTCCACTAGAGAGGCCAGGGTAAGGAATAATTTGTTATGTTAGGGGCCTCTAGCTAGTCCATGGTGGAGAAGAACATCTGTTTATAATAATAATGGTAAATCTAAGGACCCTCAAGAATTTAGTTTGACATGTGTGCGTGAGAAAGGCAGGTATAAAACCCTGCCTCGACAAAGCTAAGTGAGTTCTCTAGGACCAGACTGCAGAGCCTGTTCTCTGTGGATGGCTAGGGGCTCGGCTTGATTGTTTCGGCAATAAAGTCTATTCTTTTGGTATCAAAACCCAAGTCTCAAAAATGTTTCTTCAATCGAGGAAGAGGGGAACCACTTCATATTGGCGTTGTCGGCAGGATGGAAAGGAGCACGGGTGAAAGACCATTTTGGGCTGTCTGGACTGAGCAACATAAACAGTGGCCACTAAAAAAGGTAGGCAGTTTTTGCTTGCATAATTAGTTTGTGTTGTTCAGCCAGGTCTGCCCAGGATGGTAAGAACACTCAGATATTTGCTCTTCCAAATTTAAAAATAATAAAAGGGGTTTTGAGTCTAAAAGAACTAAATGCATGCATTGATCTGTGTTTTCTGTTGTTTTGGTTTTGAGAAGAATAGGGAATACAGATTTTAATATTTTTATAAGTGTAAAGTTTATGTTAGATGTTTAAAGTGTTAAAAGAGAAGTCCTAGGCAAAAGACCTACAAGAGGTAGGCTTTATTTCTGCAAGGGTTGCCTTCATTGTGTAGAGGAAGTGAATCAATGAGACAGAGCGCAAACTTGCCAGATTGTTTCCCTGTGTTGAGGAAGTGTATCAGGGAATGTTAAGTTGTTTAAGTGTATTTGATTTGTTTTGTGTAAGAGCTGAATATGATCTGTGTTTATTGTTAAGTGGGCCTTGAGGATAGCAATAAACGTGAAGCAGATAAAGTAAAGTCCTATGGATACCGCTCTGTAGAGGAGTTAGGAGGTTACAGAGGTAATGATAGGCAAAAATCCTTCAGAGTACTGCTTTTTTACTGTTTTTAAGGAAACTTTTCAGTGAAAGAGCGAGTAGAACTGACAGGTCACTCAAGAAGAGTGTAGAGTAGTCTGTGTATGTGTGTGTCAATGTCAGTGTCTGTGTCTGTGTGAGTGAGGAGAAAAAACTCCATAAAAAGGGGGACCAGATGTGCGTGCCCCTCCCGGACAAACACTTGAGTGTGGTCGGATTGCACAGAGAGAGCCCTGAATAATAGGGACTAATAGATAATAATAAATAAAGAAAATGTTGATTAAAAATTATAAAAGAAATAGACTTTGCAAAGTACTATAGTAAGAGATTCATTAAAATAAGAAGTATTAGTAAATGATTTATCTTGATAGATGAATAAATAAGATTGCACGTGCTTAAGAACATAATATTTTATATCTAATGACGTCTAAAATTTGTATCTTGTTATCCCTGGAAGACAGTATGGAAATTAATCCATTACAGAGTTTCAGAGATTTGGGGTTGAATTAACTGAAAGATAACTTGTGTAATGCAATGTGGAATAAGAACAAGATTGGGTGACCAAGTTAATAGAAATTATGATTTAAAGGCCATAGACATTTTAAAATAGTAAGGGAACTTGGTGAATAAATATATGCTGATATGGAAACATTCATTCACCATTACTAGATTATTCTGAACAATCTATGTGAATGTAAAAGAAAAAATAGGATGGAAATCTTTGTTTCACAATATGCATGCCATGCTGTTGTAGAAAGAAGAAGGATCATTTTGTTTTATTGTAGTATACTTAGATAATAAAGATAGCTTTTTTCTGCATTTTGCAAAGAAGAAACTGCTTGCTATTTTCGCAATGAAGAACTTGCTTTACTAAAATAGAATAAGGGAACTGCTGTTTTTTACCAGATGAAAACGACCATTGAAAGATCTGGCTGAAAAGTGAAATTTAGTTAGAGCTGATTGCTCAGACACAACTGAGGTCACAGTTTACTAAGATTCAATTTGATTAATGCAGTCTCTTGAGTGTTCAAATTTCAGATGACTTTGGGAACAGTGCCTTGACAAAGGAAAGCAAAGAACTGGAGGCTGTCTAACACTGTGATGAAGAAACAAAGACAAGGCTGCGGAGAGAAGAAGGGGGAGGGGCTGATGGACTTTCAACCCCCCTCCTAAAAGAGGAACATACACTCCTGCATGGAGAAAGACTGACTTAAAGCAGGAAAAGGTGAACATTTCACTTGAGACTTTTCCTGAGAATGAAAAGAACATACGGAAATGCAAAACTCTGGCAGGATCAAGCAAAAGCCAGACTGAGGAGAAGCAGAGAAACAACGGAGAACACAAAATACAACATCGGGCCTTTGACTGCCATCACAGACTGACGACCCAGTGCAACAGCTAAAGAGCTCCAACAGACTGATGATCTACACAGAAGAACTTCCATCGCTTCCCATCGTGTGCCCAGGTGCTGCATATCTAATGATCACTATAGAGACTGCTTCAAATTTGGTTAATTAATTTAATAACTTACTATTGATTATTCACTGGTCTCACAGCAGCTCTTTGAATTCTGTGTTTTAACTAACATTCTTGATCTGATTTTCCTTAGGTACCAGTCCAGCCTTATGTCTTAAAGAAAAAGGACTTTTGACAGAAAGAGTGGGTGCTTAACTCACCAATCAGATAAAAATGGAGCTGGATTTGGAATAGAGAGGGCTATTTCATTAACCAACTAGGGGAAATGTACAGGTGAATTATCGATACAAATGCTGAGCTTTTATGGAAAAAAGGGGGACAGACAAGATGTCTAATAGGAAAAATAGGGCTGATAAAATAAAAAGTTGGTCACTCCATTTTGTTGAAGGACATTTTGGGGATAGAATGAAGGAAAAAAAACTATAAAGTTCCAAAATCATGAAAAAATCACAAATGCTGTCAACACTGGGGGAAATGAGATAGAAATGTTGATATCCATGGATCCTAGATTATGCAGAAAGCTTTTATGCTCTTCTCTAAGATGCTCATGAGCAATAACAAAAAGTATATGATGAAAATTTAAAGTAGACAAGTAAATGACATTTGAGAAGTTACAGTTGGCTCTTAATTGCACAATGCCTAGAATAATTATTATGAACCAAATAATCTGTTAGATTTTGATGAGGAAAAAAGAGGTTTACATAGCAGCGCTAAATAAACTATGTGGGGACAGAAGTTACCCAGTTGCATAAAATGATGTTTAGAACCTATGGGAAATACAACCAAAACTACACTTAATAGAGGCTGATAATGAAAAAAGCTTACGTTAGTCTATTCAAAAGCTGAGGCTAAAATCGTTCATTCACAATCAGCTAAGGTTGGACAAAAATAAAAATAAAAATGAAGTTA
The DNA here is from genome assembly GCF_049309525.1 of Garra rufa. Taxonomy (NCBI): domain Eukaryota; kingdom Metazoa; phylum Chordata; class Actinopteri; order Cypriniformes; family Cyprinidae; genus Garra; species Garra rufa. Next base: position 209,848 of record NW_027394284.1, read on the forward strand.
ACCAAAAAGGGTGTGTGTGTGAAAAAGAGAGAAAAAGTATGAATGATGGTGTGCAAGGGTGCGATATGGAGTGAAAGATAGTGTCTGACGAGACACTGAGGCAAATCAATTATTTTGCCAAAACAGCTGTATGCAAATTTGAAATGTGGGCCCACAGGGCAAGTTATGCCCAGTAAAATAATGACCATAGGAAAAATGTGGTTAAGTTTCCTGGTCAACACCTAGGTTATTGTTGTGGCAAAAGGAAAAACAATGCCACACTTGCGCAGCGTATTGCATTGGAAGGCAACGCAAGAGAGATTGCTCTGTCCACCCAACAGCTAACCTTTTTTCAGCCTATCAGGATAAAGCTGTTTCTATGTTAAAATGATAAAACTTTTGTGACTGTTAACATGAATAAAGTGGGTTGAGTGTTTTCCTGGTTGAAAGGCCTATGGTACTGTGCATGATATGTCTAAGAAATTATCCAATGAAAGTAGAACTAAGCTTATAAAACAAATAGAAAACTGATTTTGCAAATTGTTGAGAATGAATTGGAAACTAATTAAAACTAGTAACAATGCAATTCATGTAATAAAACCCAGCTCATTATATTGATAGCAATGGATATGAGAGCCCAGGGGCCAGGACAGCCCTTAACCCACATGACATTTCCACAGGTCGGACCAAGAAGGACGACCGGCCAGATGAAAAAATTTGCATGTCTGATATCACTAATAAAAATTCTGAAAGTTTCCATTTACAGGTAACAGCACTATCAAGGCCAGGGAAGGGTTGGCTCCACAAATATGAACCACTGAGGGAGCAGTTATGAAGGGAGAATCTTACATCAGCAACATGGTTGCAGAGTGACACCTAGGTCCAAATCTCCCACCTTAAAATGCGCCAACCAGCTTCAACAACCCTACAGAGCATGAAGCAAGGGATCAAGGGCGTGCTAGTAACGACCCTCTCTTGCCAACGAGGGAAAGACCATCGCAACGGCTCGTAAAGAGTCACCCTGGTGAAGATGTAGGCCAACAAATGGAAAGGAGGAAATGGAAAGAGAATGAAAGTTGAAACAGACAATGAGAAAGAACGCAAAAAGAAAAAGACAAAGACAGAGAATGAAGCAGACATGTAAAATTGTGTCATGAAAGAACTTTTGATATTAGAAAGGCAGGATCTTTTTACTTCTCCCCTAAAATCAAGTGTGAATGAGTGGGGAGGAGGGTTTTTGGTCCTGCAGCTTTACCAAGTGCCATTCCATAATCTGGTCATTAGTAATAAAGCAATGTGACCTACCTTAGTCACCAGCTAGTGATACCGAATTATGAAGCTGCACTCTGAGTAAAGACATGCAAAGGTGAGACTTAATAAGTCTCAAAGGGGGAAGGTTGAAAAGGTTCAAGAAAAGGTTGAAGATTTTGAAAAGGTTGAAGATTTTTATGTTATGGGTCAAACTGGAGAAAATCAGACAACATGCTTTGTATGTCGAGAAGCTGCTTGAAGAGAGAGGAAGAAGACGACGAGGGCGACAAATATCAGTAAAGTGATTGACCAGCTGCCCCATGCCAAGGTGGACGTCTGGCTGACAAAGGTAAATGAACATACAGTGGTGTATGGGAGCTGAACACGCAGCGACATCACTGTGTGGGAGTAATCTGAGGTCAGTACAGGCCAACGAATGACAGCAAGGAGAAGTTAGCAGGAGTTAGCAGGTGTCACATGGCAGTACCTGACAAGAATGGTACAAATTGAATTAAACAGGAAGATGAGGAAAATGAAGAAATCCCTAGAGACAGAACCGAGTCTGCAGATATTAGCAACAAATATGATCGTTCTGATCTTGCTCACGGCTACTCTGATCGAGAAGGCCGAGATGTCCAAGAAGTAAAGGCAGGAGATGAACACTAGCTGGACCACCCAGATCCTGCCCACTCCTATGCTAGCAACATGTGGTGGAGACTGATTAGCCACAACAAGGCAAGAAATCATTTGATCAAGGCAAAAAGTGAAATCGGCATGAAAGTAATTTCACTGCAAGATCACAGCAAATATTCAAGCTTGGGAAGAGACAACCCTGTTCCGAAAGAACATTAACTATAAACTAGCCTTTAAGTTGATAAGTCGAAGTGACAAGGTATGAACTGATAAGTTTCATGAACACTACGAAGGTAATGATGGAGGCATCAAGGAAGACCTGCAAGAACTAAGACAGCACTGCGAAACCAACTCGTCTTGGACCAGCTCACTGCATCTACGGGGGATGTGTACAATAGTGGAGACTACATGTCGTACAAATATTCCAGACAATGATGCAGATGAACACATGATAGACCTAGGCATCCATAACATGACTAAAGCAATAGAAAGATTGACCGCAAGAGAAATGAATACTGATGACAATGTATGGGGATAAAACTGGTTTAAAGGAATTATGGTAGAAAGCTGAACACATTAGATTAATTGCCCTCTCAGCACTAGCTATGTTGCAATTTACGTGGACTTGTTGTAATGTGCATGATCAGAAGAGTTGTGAATTCAACATGAAATCTTCAATAGCTCACCACATGGTAATATAAAATGTCATAAGGTTAGATGTAGTAAAATTGGGAAGTAAATGTTTCATAGAGAGAAGCAGACAGATAAATACCCCTTCAGAGTACTTTGGTTAGTCACTGAGTAGTATCTTAATTAGGAAACAGCACTGTGGGGAAAGTGAGACGTGAAACGTCTCAAAGGGGGAAATATGAAGAAGATTTTTATTAATCGGAATTGAGTATAAACTATGTGATTATAGCCATATATGCATCAAATTATTTCACTATTATAATAATGTGTCTTTCTGGGTGTCTAAGGGCCTGCAGGAGAATGGAATGTGCAGACATTGCAAAAGTCACATATGGTGGACCCCATGATGAAGCTATATGATATGTTTTGACATTAGACAAAATATAGGGTGAGGCCCACAAGCGAAGCCATGTCCACTAGAGAGGCCAGGGTAAGGAAGAATTTGTTATGTTAGGGGCCTCTAGCTAGTCCATGGTGGAGAAGAACATCTGTTTATAATAATAATGGTAAATCTAAGGACCCTCAAGAATTTAGTTTGACATGTGTGCGTGAGAAAGGCAGGTATAAAACCCTGCCTCGACAAAGCTAAGTGAGTTCTCTAGGACCAGACTGCAGAGCCTGTTCTCTGTGGATGGCTAGGGGCTCGGCTTGATTGTTTCGGCAATAAAGTCTATTCTTTTGGTATCAAAACCCAAGTCTCAAAAATGTTTCTTCAATCGAGGAAGAGGGGAACCACTTCAAAGACGGCGAAGAGGGTGTGTGTTTACACCGGTGGCTCTTTATACTGTGTCGCCCGGTAGTGACGCACCAGCGGTGACGAGCGCGCCGCGGTGACATCATACGCTATCGCCGGCCATTTCATGTAGTTTTTCTATATGCATTCTTCAGACACGAGTCACGCTGCGGTGTTCCCCAATAGCGACCCCTAGGGGACGCGGTGAGAGTTCCCTCGGAAGGGAACGAATAGAGTCCTGCACGAGCCCAGCCTGAGACTCTCAGACCCGAGCCCCGTCCTTGTCCGACAATTATCAGAAGAGTTTGTGCAGCAATTAAAATAGTTCAGTTTTGGATTCTCATGGCAAAGTGGCTAGATTTCATTTTGTTTCCTTTTTAAGTTAATTTAGAAATATGTTTGGAACATTTTATGCTTGTTAAATTCAAGCTTTTGCTTTTTTAAAGTAATGACCTAATGAACAAGCGGCTAGCGGCAATGAGTTGAGCATGTTTGATAAATTTAGCCTTCTCAAATCAACACGACTTGAATTAAATAAAATCCATGGTCCCACTTTACATTAGGTGGCCTTAACAACTATGTACTTACATTTAAATTAATAATTTGGTACAGTGTACTTATTGTGTACAAACATGTTTTTACATTGTATTTATATATTTTTAAAAACCTATATGTAATTACATTTGTAATTAATTTCTGTAATTACCACTGTTGAACCAACCCTTACACCCTAATCCACCCTGAAACCTACTCATACCACCAAACCTGCCCCTAACCTTACCCATATCCCACCTTAATAAAGGCAAAAGTGTTTTGCAATGCAATATGACCACACTAAGTACATTGTGCTTTAAGTACATAATAATTAAGGCCACCTAATATAAAGTGTGACCAAATCCATAAACATAAAACACTTGATGCATTTCAGAATATTAATTTAAACATTTAATCTAGATAAATGTGCGCTGTTAGACGAATATCCAATCGTTTGTGTGGAGAGTGAAAGCGAAAGCGGGTTTTGCAGCTGACATGGAAGCTCAAACTATTTTTTCTTAATAACAGTGGAAACCTAAAATACACAATTTTTGTTGATAAAGGTAAGAGTACTACATCCTTCAAAACTGCAAAGGGTCTACTATTATTTATGTGCACTCACAATATCAACAAATCGTTATATTTGTGTAAAACGGTGCTGAGCCAGATAGATGCGCTCAGTGCTTTTAGCCAGTCTTTTCAACCAAATAAAAATAATGTTTCAGTCTTTTAAACGAATTACTAACAAAACAATAAAGACATTTGTTAAATACACACTGATGTTTGTTAGTTCGTTAAATGCACCGGTGTGTAAAGAAAGTGGCAATAATCCTTTCAGTTAAAATCTGAAGACTTATTTCATTC